>NC_071672.1:867500-915000 GCF_028554725.1 Zeugodacus cucurbitae | reverse complement strand
AGGTTAAAGAAGTCGCACGATAGTAAGTCACCTTGTCTGAAACCTCGTTTGGTATCGAACGGCTCGGAGAGGTCCTTCCCGATCCTGACGGAGCTTTTGGTGTTGCTCAACGTCAACTTACACAGCCGTATTAGTTTTGCGGGGATACCAAATTCAGACATCGCGGCATAAAGGCAGCTCCTTTTCGTGCTGTCGAAAGCAGCTTTAAAATCGACAAAAAGGTGGTGTGTGTCGATCCTCTTTTCACGGGTCTTCTCCAAGATTTGGCGCATGGTGAATATCTGGTCAGTTGTCGATTTTCCAGGTCTAAAGCCACACTGATAAGGTCCAATCAGTTTGTTGACGGTGGGCTTTAGTCTTTCACACAGTACGCTCGATAGAACCTTGTATGCGATATTTAGGAGGCTGATCCCACGGTACTTGGCGCAGATTGTGGGATCTCCCTTTTTATGAATTGGGCAGAGCACACTGAGATTCCAATCGTCAGGCATGCTTTCTTCCGACCATATTCTGCAAAGAAGCTGATGCATGCACCTTATCAGTTCTTCGCCGCCGTATTTGAATAGTTCTGCCGGTAATCTATCGGCCCCCGCTGCTTTGTTGTTCTTCAAGCAGGTAATTGCTATTCGAATTTCTTCATGGTCGGGTAATGGAACATCTGTTCCATCGTCATCGATTTGGGGATCGGGTTCGCCATCTCCTGGTGTTGTACTCTCACTGCCATTCAGCAGGTCGGAGAAGTGTTCCCTCCATAATCCCAGTATGCCCTGGACATCGGTTACCAGATTACCACCTTGGTCTCTACATGAGGATGCTCCGGTCTTGAAACCTTCGTTAAGTCGCTTAATTTTTCATAAAATTTTCGAGCATTCCCTCTGTCTGCCAGCTTCTTCTCTTTCTTTTTTTGTCTGCAGATGCGTCTCGCTTCCCTCTTCAGCTCTCGGTATCTATCCCATCCCGCACGTGTTGTGCTCGTTTGCAACGTTGCGAGGTAGGCAGTCTGTTTTCTTTCCGCTGCGAGACGGCACTCCTCATCGTACCAGCTTGTTTTTTGTCGTTGCCGAAAACCAATTGTTTCGGCTGCAGCGGTACGCAGTGAGTTTGAGATGCCGTTCCACAGTTCCCTTATACCGAGATGCTGATGAGTGCTCTCAGAGAGCAGGAGTGCAAGTCGAGTAGAGTATTTCGTGGCTGTCTGTTGCGATTGCAGCTTTTCGACGTCGAACCTTCCTTGTGTTTGTAGACGGGCGTTCTTTGCTTCACAGAGGCGGGTGCGTATCTTCGCTGCGACCAGATAATGGTCCGAGTCTATATTTGGTCCTCGGAGCGTACGCACGTCTAAAACACAGGAGACATGTCTTCCGTCTATCACAACGTGATCGATTTGGTTCCGCGTGTTTCGATCAGGGGACAGCCAAGTAGCTTGATGTATTTTCTTATGCTGGAATCTGGTACTACAGACGACCATATTTCGGGCCCCAGCGAAGTCGATCAGCCTCAGGCCGTTTGGCGATGTTTCGTCATGTAGGCTGAATTTTCCGACTGTTGTGCCAAAGACACCTTCTTTACCCACCCTGGCGTTAAAATCACCAAGCACGAGTTTTACATCGTGGCGGGGGCAGCGCTCATAGGTGCGTTCTAGGCGCTCATAGAAAGCATCTTTGGTCACATCGTCCTTCTCTTCCGTTGGGGCGTGGGCGCAAATCAGCGATATGTTGAAGAACCTCGCTTTGATGCGGATTGTGGCTAGACGTTCATCCACCGGGGTGAATGCCAGGACTCTGCGACGGAGTCTCTCTCCCACCACAAATCCAACACCAAATTTGCGCTCCTTTATATGGCCGCTGTAGTAGATGTCACAAGGACCCACCTTCTTCCGTCCTTGTCCCGTCCATCGCACTTCTTGGATGGCGGTGATGTCAGCCTTAAGTCGTATGAGGACATCAACCAGCTGGGCAGAGGCACCTTCCCAATTAAGGGTTCGGACATTCCAGGTGCATGCCCTTATATCATTATCCTTAAAACGTTTGCAGGGGTCGTCATCAAAAGGGGGGTGTCTCATCCGAGGCTTTCGTAGATTTTTCATTGGGGGGTGTTTTTATGTGGTGGGTCCCAAACCCTACGCACAACCGCATAAGCGGGCTTCGCCTTCTCACTTTAGCTCGCCTTCAAACGGATGTCTGTTGGCTACCCAGAGGATACTTGGTCTAAAACCGGAAGTCGTGAGCTGCTTGAACCATGTGGAGAAGAATCGTTTCTGGCCACTCCCAAGTGAATGGCAGTCAGAAACTTTCCTCACTTGCGTGAACTTCTACACATGATCCCATGTTATATTAACATACTTGTTATATATATATTATTTTTAACAGTTTTTTAAGAATCTTCATAAATTAATTGAATATAAGAAAACATTTTTTTTTTTTTTGAACGCGAAGTACTTTATTTTCTTAATATTCATTGAGAACATAAGGTAGTGTTATAGATTGTTATCAAACGACTATTACAATATACTGAAAAACAATTGTGAAATATACAAAAATTAATATATAATGGTATATTGTATAGTTGTTAGAGAGAATCTTAACATAAAGATACAGATTTTTGAACGCAATGTACTTTATTTCTCAATATTCATTGAGAACATAAGGTAGTGTTATAGATTGTTATCAAACGACTATTACAATATACTGACTGAAAAACAATTGAAATATACAAAAATTAATATATAATGGTATATTGTATAGTTGTTAGAGAGAATCTTAACATAAAGATACAGCTTTGAACGCAAAGTTATCAAACGACTTTTACAATATACTGAAAAGCAATTGAAATATACAAAAATTAATATAATGGTATATTGTATAATATAAAAACTATGTTTGGTTAAACGGCGGACATAAAAATGATTATATTTACGTAGCCAAATGCATCGTCATCGTTTTAGTGACGCGCATGAAGGAATTCAGGAGATTCCTACTGTCCCTCTAATTTACCCTGCGGGTTTGGGTAAAGAATATGCCCGAGGTAAGGCATGCCTGTCGTAAGAGGCGACTAAAATCCAAACATGCACAAATAGATAACAGGCTGATGCTAATGGCTGATAGTCAGGCTGTTATCTATGCGTGCTAGATAATATATTTCATGGCTTGAACGGAATTATGTTATCTTTTTGATTTAGCTTTTTCCAAAAAGGAATTGGTCACTCCTTTCAAAAAGGGCAATTGTGTTCAAGCCACAATTGCCTACCAGTGCAGAGCAGTATGGAAAGGCTCAACTGGAAGTAGCTTCGGCTACAAAGTCTTACCAGAGACTTAAACTCGGTGCCACGGGGAGCAGGAGCCCAGGACGCTTCGGTTTCCGCCTGCTCGTTGGGTTACGGCCCTTCGGGGAGTATCGTGGTGGCTGTGGTTTCTAAACCTAAATGCAGGCAGAGGGCCTTTGGCTTCTCGGTGTGGAGTTGCAACCAACCGGGTGCCGGACCCAAAGTACGGCAGAGGTTTTAGATGGGCCTCGGCCCTACCAAGGTGGCATAAGTGTGTCCATACCACACGCCAATTGGTACTGGAAGTGTGCATAGCTACAATACAGGGCGCTGATTGACGCATTGTATTATTCCATTTGTGTTTTTGAATACACGTATGGTAAGGCCTTCACAGGCAGGTACATACGTTAAAACAAATCCACAATTGTCCCTATCTGATAACTGGCTTGTGGCGGCCAAGCGTTCATAGCGACGTCGCTTTTTGATCCTTCGATGTCGGCTCTTCCTATCATTGTGAAGCAAAATTCACCAAGCGTTGGATTGTTCACCCATTCAAGGGAACGGGAGCTGGGTTTAGACCGTCGTGAGACAGGTTAGTTTTACCCTACTAATGACAATTGTTATTGCGACAGCATTCCTGCGTAGTACGAGAGGAACCGCAGGTACGGACCAATGGTACAATACTTGTTCGAGCGAACAGTGGTATGATGCTACGTCCGTTGGATTATGCCTGAACGCCTCTAAAGTCGTATCCGTGCTGGACTGCAATGATAAATATGGGGCAATTGCATTGTATGGCTTCTCTAAACCATTTAAAGTTTATAAATTTTATTTATAAACGACAATGGATATATGTGATGCCAATGTTATTTGTAACATAGCAAATGCGGGAGGATCCTGTATGACGCGCTAGTTACTTATTAAAACATTATTTAATACAATGTCAATGCCTAGAATCAATTGTAAACGACTTTGGTAACGGGCAAGGTGTTGTAAGTGGTAGAGCAGCTGCCATACTGCGATACACTGAAGCTTATCCTTTGCTTTATGATTCGATCAAACTGTTTATAAATTATTTATATGTATATATTTATTTATATATATATATGTGTGTGTGTTGTAATATACATACCGTATATATTTATATTATAAATAATTTATATATATGTATATATATGTATTTTTTTTAATGTATATATATATATAATATAGAAGAAAAATCTAAGTTTAACATTATTAATTAAGTTTAATAGTAATAATTTAGATTAAGTATTTTATATTATTATGTATTGAAAAAATTAAAATATATATAATATCTTAATATATAAAAATCACGTGTCACATTGTTTGTTTTCGATGGACTCCTAAACTACTGAACCGATTTTAATGAAATTTTTAACACTGTGTGCAGTTTGGTCCAACTTGAAAGATAGGATAGTTTATAACTCTCCTTATAGTCGCATTATTTATTGCAAATTATTTGTTTATTATTAGCAAAGAGCTATCCACCAGTTGGTGGCGCTAAGTGCGCTATGTTACAATAGATGGCGCTACATTTCATTTTCAATATATGTTCGATTGTGTGTGTAGATAAAATTTGTCAGTACGTGTATACTTTTTCTGTAGTTGGCTTTGTATATTTTTACATTACCGCAAGTGTTTGAATATATTTACGATTGTATGTATATTTTCTCATTTGTTGGTTTGTGGGTGCATATCATAGCTGGCTTTTGAAAATTTTTACATTGCGGCAGGTGTTTGTTTATATACGTGTAGTTGATTGTATTTTTTGAAATTTGAATTTGTTTTTGTGGAAAAAAATTTGTTTGAGCAAGTGTTTTTTGAGTGACGTAATTTGTTTCGTTATTATGGTTGGCGATCCTGTTGAAAATCGATCAATAAAAATCACACAGCAGGACAATACTCTCAGCATTATTTCAGATCTACATCGCTCATTTGATACACTTCAATATCCTCTAATATTTTGACAAGGACAGGACGAATATCATATAAATATATGAATTTTAATACAAACTATATATTTTATAACTATATTCCTAGGTAATAATTTAAATGTATTAAAAAATAAAAAATATATATTTAAATATATGTATATAAATTATTCAGAGCAAAGCGTGCCCGGGCTTACTAGTATGTAATATATAAATATTTATGTTATATTAACATACTTGTTATATATATATTATTTTTAACAGTTTTTTAAGAATCTTCATAAATTAATTGAATATAAGAAAAGTGTTATAGATTGTTATCAAACGACTATTACAATATACTGAAAAACAATTGTGAAATATACAAAAATTAATATATAATGGTATATTGTATAGTTGTTAGAGAGAATCTTAACATAAAGATACAGATTTTTGAACGCAAAGTACTTTATTTCTCAATATTCATTGAAAACATAAGGTAGTGTTATAGATTGTTATCAAACGAGTATTACAATATACTGAAAAACAATTGAAATATACAAAAATTAATATATAATGGTATATTGTATAGTTGTTAGAGAGAATCTTAACATAAAGATACAGCTTTGAACGCAAAGTTATCAAACGACTTTTACAATGTACTGAAAAGCAATTGAAATATACAAAAATTAATATAATGGTATATTGTATAATATAAAAACTATGTTTGGTTAAACGGCGGACATAAAAATGATTATATTTACGTAGCCAAATGCATCGTCATCGTATTAGTGACGCGCATGAAGGAATTCAGGAGATTCCTACTGTCCCTATCTGCGCACCGTGAGGTAAGGCCGTCGTCGGCAGGTACTCACGTTAATATTGGCTTTAGATGTCCCTATCTGCACAGTTGTTTGTAGAACCTCGAAGTGAACGGACGTGTTTGCGCATCATTGCGAGTTTTTAAAAAGCGATTTTTAAAGTATTTTTCAGTATTCGGAAAGTGATAGAATTTTTCGGTTTTTCCGGATTTTCGGTAGCCTGTTGTGAAAATAGACACAGTGAGCAGGTGCGTGAGGGATTATACACATCGTGTGTATTCCCAAAAGTGTGTGAGGATAGCAGCTTAGGCCATTAACTTGTGTGTGCTAGTGAACAAAGTGTGGGATTTCCCAGCAGTAGTTAGCGGCATCTGTGTGCAGTGCAGGTAGCGATATTGTACATTAGTACTGTGTGTAATTGTGCGTGAGTGTTAGGCAGCGGAAATGCCTCCACCACGGAGGAGAGGGGCAAAAGCCCCAGCGGAGAGTGAAGACTCCGGTCCTTCAATGGTCCAGGTGGAGTCATCGACGGACGAGGACGGAGTGGGGCAACCCTTGCGGCCCCCACCCAAGAGGAAGGCGCGATTGGGTTCGCCACCACAGGCGAACTCGGGCGAGAGCGGGTCGGATGGGGGTTTCCAGACGCTAGATACGGTTGCTACGAAAGCAGCCGTAGGAGTGAAGGCGGCGGCGAAGGACGGAGCCAATGTAGGCAGGAAAGGTTGCCTGGACAAGGTAGGAGGTAACAAGGGGGTGTTATTGGGGTTGAGGGTCATGTTACGGCAATGAAAGCCGTAACAGCCCAGTTGAACGAAGTTGTGTTCGGGGCGAAAAGCCTCGAAGTCACAACAATGAAGGAACTCGTAGGGATCGCCTCTAAATATGAGGAGATTCTTATCAGTGTCCTTACGGAAAATGCTCACCTTCGTGGGCAAATTGAGGGATTGAAGGGGGGTTGTGGGACATCTTCCGTCCCTCGGAGCACAGCAGGGGCGGCTGCTGCTGCTCCCTCGGCGCCTGCCCCTCCGGCACCCGTGCTGGAGGCAATTGCGCCGACGATGCGGAGACCAGTAGAAACCTGGTCGGTTGTGGTAAGGAGCAAGGCTCCTGTGACTTCCTCTAAGGAAGTAATCAAGAAGGTAGTTAAGGAGGTTGGACCTTCTCTTGGAGTACGCGTTCACGAAGTGAAGGCTATTAAGGGTGGTGTGGTGGTCATTCGTACCCCCTCGGTCTTGGAGAGGGAGAAAGTGGCGAGTAACGCCAAATTCGGTGAGGTAGGGTTGGACGTTAGCGTCAATAAAAAGTTGGGGCCCAGGGTCATGGTACAGGGAGTACACACGGAAATATCCCATGAAGAATTCATGGAGGAGCTGTTTCGGCTGAACCTTCGGGAGTTCAGCCCAGAGTCCAAAAAGACGGACGTGAGGATGGTCAGTCGTCCCTGGAAGGTGGCGACTGATGGCAGGACAAATGTTGTCCTAGAGGGTACGGACAAACTAATGTCCACCCTCCTGGAGGCGGGTAGGTGCTACATCAAGTGGTTCTCCTTCCGTGTTCGTGCGGATAGTCCCGTGACCTGCTGCTTCCGTGCATGGGTTTTGATCACCGAGTGGCAGAATGCAGGGCCAAGGCCGATGTCTGTCGGAGGTGTGGTCAGGAGGGCCACAGGGCTGCCAGTTGCGTCAATGCTCCTCATTGTCGCAACTGTGCGTTTAAAGGAAGGCCAGCTGGACATCTCATGATGTCGGCTGCCTGTCCGATTTACTGTGGGGTTGTCGGACGTGCTCTCGCCAGACATTAATGGGTGAGATTTTTCAATTAAATTGCCAGAGTTCTTATGCAGTTATGTGCGAGTTAGGGAGTTGCATGATAGAGGGTGGGTGCAGCATCGCCTTACTCCAGGAGCCATACGCCACCAATTTTGGAATGGTAAGTGGTCTTCCTGGGGGTTTCTGGGTCTACACGGAAATTAGGTGTAATGCGGCAATAGTTGTGACTGACCCAAGCTATGACTGCATAGTTTTGGATTCGTCACAAGAGGGTGTATGTGTTTCTGTAGAGGGGGGGTTCGGTAGGCTGATTGTTGCTAGCATGTATTGTAAGTTTAGGGAACCTATAGAGCCTTATCTGCGATACATGGATAACCTACTACTACTTGCGAGTGGTAGCCCATTTATCCTAGGGATGGATGCGAATGCCACGTCCTCGATGTGGTTTAGCAAGTTTTCTCGATGGGCGCACAGATATCGGAGCCACATTCGGGGTCGGGCATTAAGCGAATGGATGGCTGCTAACAGTCTCCACATTCTAAATGAGCCAAGCGAGTGGCACACATTTGATGGGCCTAGAGGGGGGAGCGACATTGACGTGTCCTTGATCAATGAGGCAGCAAATAGGGCGTTCAGTTTTAGGTGGGAGATTATGGGAGGGTGGGGATTGAGCGATCATAATTTGATTAAAATTATGGTTACTCCTAATTCCCCTCCCTCGACGTATGCAAGTCCATTGCGGCGATGGCGTACCTCTGGTATCGACTTGAACCAATATGGACAGTGTGTTAGGGAAGCGGTATTGGACATACCGCTTAGTGAGTTTGAAAATCTGGGGGTGGACGAGCAAATTGCTCGGTTGTACGAATTGGTCTGGGGAGTGAACGATAGGTTGTTGAAGAAATATAAGGATTTTAGGGTTAGGAAAATAAAGTGGTGGACGCAGGAATTAACCCTGAAGAGGAGGGCTGTCCGGCGATTGAGACGGAAGTTTCAACGCGCTCGGCGGTCAAATTCGGATAGGTTGGCCCAGATTAGGAACGATTTAAGTTGTGCGATGCATGAGTATAAGGCCATGCCAATAAAAATCAAAGAAGAGGAGTGGAGGGGGTTCGTTAATGAGCATAGGGATGACCCCTGGGGTCAAGTCTTAAGGATTTGTAGGGGTCGTAGGAGGGAGGACATCACTTCTCTTCGTGTTGATGACACTGTGTTATCAACATGGAGTGAGTGTGCAGGGGTTCTGTTAGGAGCGTTCTTTCCTAGGGCTGAGGAGCTGGCACCTCTCGCACAAGAGGTACCGGTTCCTCCACTTGATGATGGGGAGTTGGGATATGCCTTTAGCCTGGTTAGGTCTAAACGGTCCCCAGGTCTTGATGGTTTGAACGGAGAGTTGTACAAAAGCTTGTGGAAGTTCATTCCGGAATACTTGGAGGTCATTTACGATAAGTGCATTTGTGAGGGGTATTTTCCACGTGAGTGGAAAAGTGCTAGGGTTGTTCCTCTCCTGAAGTCACCTGATAAGAGTAGGAGTGATCCACGATCATATCGGGGCATCAGTCTTCTTCCAGTGCTGGGTAAAGTACTGGAGAGGGTTATGGTGGAACGGCTTCAGGAGCTAACGCGGGATCTGCGGTCGGATAGGCAGTACGGTTTCAGGAAAGGACGCAGCATAGAGGATGCTTGGTTTTATGTCCAGAGGGCCGTTAGGGAGAATACCAACAAATATGTCCTCGGCATATTTGTTGACTTCAAGTGGGCATTTGACTTCCTAATCTGGAATCGGGTGATTCAACGATTGGAGGAACTTGGCTGTCCGGAAATTAGTCTCTGGCAGAGCTACTTTTCGGACAGAAAAGCCTCTATCGTTGGAATGAATGGTAGCGCGGACATTAGGGTAGAACGGGGCTGCCCACAGGGATCCATCTGTGGTCCATGTATTTGGAACCTAATGATGGACTCTCTGCTTGGCCAACTTGAAACGCTTTGTAGTTGTTGTGCATATGCAGACGATCTTCTGCTCCTAGTTGAAGGTCGTTCACGGTTGGAGTTAGAACGAAAGGGTGAACGACTGTTAGAAATTGTTCACAATTGGGGTATAGGTGTGGGGGTTGAAATATCGATTGACAAGACGGTGACAATGCTCTTGAAAGGCATACTGTCATCGGCTCGTCCACCGATTGTCCGAATGAATGGGGTCAATATCAGGTATGTGACGCAAGTCAAATATCTGGGATTGACCATCGGCGAAAGGATGTGTTTCAACCCTAACTTGGTTTACGTGGAGGAGCGATTGTTAGGAATTGCCGGCAAGATCAAACGCGTGTTAAGGAGTGATTGGGGTCTCGGACGTCGTGCGGTTCGTACTATATATAGCGGCTTATTTGTGGCCTGTGCCACATATGGAGCCGCTATATGGTGGGAATTAGCATCAAAGGTCAGGGGTCGCCAAAAACTTCTTTCCATACAACGTTGTTTGGTGCTTGCCTATTTGCCTGTATGTCGCACAATTTCTACAGATGCGATGCAGGTGTTGTTAGGTGCGCCTCCTCTTGACCTGATTGTTATACAGCGTGCTGTTGCATTTAGGTTAAGAAGAGGCTTAAGTGTCTCATTGCTGTCAAATTGGATTTCTGATGAGGATGTTGCGAGGGAGGGCTATCTAAGGAGCAAAAGGCTTCTATATGATAGCGTTAGGAGTAGGTGGCAAGACGGTTGGGACAATAGCCCTAGCGGTCGGGTGACCTACGAGTACATTCGGGATGTTAGATTTGTAGAGGAAACCCCAGACTTCAGATTCTGTATGAGTCTGGGTTTCTTGCTTACCGGGCATGGACCTTTGAATGCATTTTTGCATCAAAGGAACCTTTCCGGAAGTCCGGAGTGTATATGTGGGGCACACTCTGAAGACTGGATGCATATCATAGCCGATGTACTCGGACATTAGGGATCTTGGGGGTATGGGGATTAGCTGGACTGATGGACAGCTAGATGTTAGTGGTGTGCTCTCGGATAGTCGGAATGCCGAACATTTAGGGTCGTTTAATAGGTTTGCACGTGTTTTGTTCAGTCGGCGTAGGCAATTAGTTGAAAACCGGGTGGAGGAGGTATAATGTTTATACCATCAACTTAAATGGTCACCAGTCCGGAGCAGTATGGTAGCTCAACTGGTAGTAGTTTTCAACTACGAGGTCTGACCGGAGACTTAATTCTGGTACCACGGGGAGTAGGAGCCCTTGGAGTTCGCTCCAACCTGCTCATGCGGACTGGCCCCTCGGGGAGTATCGTGGTGGTTGTGGTTTAATACCCGAATGCGGGAAGAGTGTTTTGATCACTCAATGTGGAGTTGCACTGCAACCGGGTGCCGGACCCAAAGTACGGCAAAGGTTTTAGATAGGCCTCGAACCCCACCAAGGTGGTTAGTGTGTCCATTCCACACTGCCAATTGGTACCGAATAATGCTTAGCATTTTTCGGGGCGCTGATCATCGCATTTTATTGATCCGCTGTGCTTCGGAGCACCGTGAGATAAGGCCGTCATCGGCAGGTACTCACGCAAAAACACACCGGACGTTGTCCCTATCTGCAGTTGTTTGTAGAACCTCGAAGTGAACGGACCTGTTTGCGCATCATTGCGAGTATTAAGCGAGTTTTAAAGTGATTTTCAGTGTTTCTGAAGCGAGTGAATTTTTCGGTTTTTCGGTAGCCTGTAGTGAAAGTAAGCAGGTATTTTTTTTGGTTTTTTTTTTTTTTTTTGGTTCCGAAGGGGGAATCTTCCAAAGATACTGTTAACGTATGTTAACAGTATGCACGATTCACATTGTCCGCTAAGGGTACACCTCTTTCGGGACCACGCCCAGCCAGATTTTATCTACTAGGTCGGACTTGCGAGACAGTATGCCTACGTACTAAACCCTTAACTCCGGCTTCTGTAGCTTGTAATTGGACCTGCGGAACCACCGTTAAGTACTACTTCGCAGGACCAAGCTGGGCCAACATGCCTCCTCACATATTCCCCGCAGGGTTATTCATTTGTTCTTACACTTCTCCGCTGTCGTTCTCTTATTCTGAGTTCTTGGAGCGCTATAGCGGTCCACTCCTTTATTTTTGCCCACACCACCCTCGATTGTAACATGTGACTCACTATGTTGTCGGGCGTCAGTACTTCGTTTATTAACCGTTCTACGGTAGTTCTCTCCACTACATATCTCGAGCAAGAAAAGAAGATATGTTCCGCATTTTCTTCCGCACTGTTGCAGAAGGAACATTCACTGATGTCATCATGGCCGAATCTCTGGAGGTACTCCCTGAAACAGCCATGGCCCGATAAGAACTGGGTCAGATAGAAATCTGTCTCTCCATGTTGTCTTTCAATCCATGCTGGTACATTTTTAATTAATCTATGTGTCCATCTTCCTTTTTCTGATGCATCCCATTGTGCTTGCCACTCGTTAAGGCTCACCTGTCTCTCCTTTTTGCGTTCATCGTCCGTTAGGCGCCTTTTTATGCTTTTTGCTTTTTGATAGACTCTGCTATACTCCGAAGCCATTATATCGGGTGGGATGATACCAGCTATGATACTAACTGCTTCATGCGACACCGTTCTAAACGCGCAGGCAACTCTCATGGCACTTAGCCTGGAAACTTTCTTCGCCTTATTGGCACATGCTTTTTGGCGTAGCGCTATCGCCCATATAGGAGCAGCGTACATCAGTGCTGATTGGCTAACTTTAGCTAATAGAGCTCTTCTACTATGACTAGTACCACCAATGTTGGCCATAATTCTCGCCAAGGACGCAGTCACTTTAGCCGATTGAGCCTAGTATCAAGCATAACGCCTAGGTACCGTAACGAGTTTTGTGTTACTACATTATAACCATCAATATTCAGAGTGACTGTTTCTAGTCTTTTTCTACTCGTGATGAGAACCGCTTCGGTTTTTTCTCCGGCAAGCTGCAGCTTAGTTCGTGTAAGCCAATCTTTAACTTGCGTAATAGTCTCATTGCAGATGTTTTGGATTTGAAATAATTCCTTCGCAACGATCGTTACCGCAATGTCGTCCGCATATCCAATTATCTGGGCCCCTTTTGGTAATGATAAGCGTAGCACTCCATCATACAGCACATTCCACAATAACGGACCTAGTACGGAGCCCTGTGGTACTCCCCCTGTCACTATGTATTTCTTTGGGCCTGCATCAGTATCGTAGAATAGCAGTCTGTCAGACAGATAGCTACTAATTATACGCAATAGATACCTTGGTATATTTCTCGCTTCCAGTGCCCGTGTTGAAAGCGTTTTTAACATCAAGTGTGACAACTGCACAGTATTCTTTTTCACCGAACATCCATCTTTTGCCCGCTATGGCTTTTGCCGCAATTCCTGTCACTTTTCCAACTGCGTCCATGGTGGATCGGTTTCTTCTGAAGCCAAATTGGTTTTCGGATAGTCCAGAAGGCTCGTTTTCTAGGTGATACTCCAGGCGTTTGCAGATTAACTTCTCTAAGATTTTGGCCATTGTGTCAATCATGCAGAGTGGTCTGTATGCACTCGGTTCTCCTGCCGGTTTGTTCGGCTTCTGAAGAAGAGCCAGGCGCTGTTTCTTCCATATCTTGGGAAAAACTCCTTCATTTAGACAGCGTGTATAGAGCTCGGTAAATTTTTTATCGTTATGTTTTATAGCGATTTTCAGTGCCTTGTTTGGGATGCCGTCCGGTCCGGGCGCCTTTGCGTTTCCGAAACTCTCCGCCACTTCAATAATTTCCTTCTCGTCAATGACTAAAGCTTCCACCATCGCAGGTATCCTTCTGCTCGATTGCAACTCTTGCGCAGGGAAAAGCGTTTTCACCACCTTTTCTAGGAGGATAGGGCAGGTTGGTGCTTGACTTCTACTCCCTCTAATCTTCGACATAACTATTTTATACGCATCTCCCCATGGGTTCTCGTTTACCTTCTCACATAGTTCTTTAAAACTTGTGGACTTGCTTCTTTTGATTGCCATCTTGAGCTCCTTTCTTTTTTCTTTAAAGTATTCGCGCAGTCTTATATGCTCTGGAGTACCGTAGCTTCTTTGAGAGCGTCGTCTTGCCCTATGGCATTCGCTTCTTAGACTACTAATCTCTGCGTTCCACCAGTATGCAGATTTTCGGTATGAGCTTTGTACTTTCCTACACATCGCAGCGTCACAGGCGTTGCTTACGTGCTTCACCATCATTTCGGCTTGGCGATCTACATCGTTTGAGCTGCCTGGGTCCTCGCTCAACATGATCTCAAAGATTTTCTCATCCAGCGTTTCGACTTTCCATCCTTGTTTAAGTGTTTTTTTACGGCTGGCTAGTGTTTGTACTCGCTTGTCGATTTCTAACATAATAGCAAGGTGATCACTATGCGTATAGAAGTCACACACTTTCCAATTTGCTGTTCTAACCAGTGTGCTGCTAGCGAACGTGATATCAATTATTGATCCACGACCATTCTTTTCAAAGGTATTTCTTCCGCCGGTATTGAGTAGTACAGCGTCTAGCAACGAGAATGCTTTGAGCAGCGCATTTCCCCGCATTTCACACGTGTTTAATAGGATTTTCCTTGGAGCGGCATGTCTTGGAAAGTATTGCCTCCACAAGCCCATATCGCAGCTTTGCTCTCTTTGTCCGAAATCCAGGCACCAGAACTTACGTTCTTATACTGTTCACAGACTAACGCCACGTCTACCTTCTTCTCATAGATTGTCTGTGACAAAAGTTCTTGAGCCGCTTCACAATGATTTAGGTTGATTTGTATAACTCTCATTTGAAGTTTTTGAACGCCGCTTGATAAAGGGGACACCTCCAACTTCCGATACGGTGATCCGTATCCTTTTGTCCTTTGCATTTGCATGCTGCACATGACGCCGTTTTGTCACATTCTTTTGCAAAGTGTCCCTTTTCGCCACACTTGGCACAGCATTGGCTTCTGTCATATTCGCTGGTACACAACCTCGCTAGATGCCCATATTCCAAGCACCTGAAACATTTTTTTAAATTAGGCTTTTCCCTAATTCTACAGACCACCCATCCAATTTTAATCTTATGGGCTTCAAGAAGTCGTTTTGCGTCCGTTGCTGCTAATTACTGCCATCTGCGTGCCTGCGTATGACTTTCTAATGTTTTTGACCGCCCCTTCCCCGAGGGAGCTTAGCTCATTAATTTGCGATCTAATTGCCTCAACTATGTCTTTTCTAGTGGTTACTTCATCTAGGTCGCGGATCTCCACTGATACCTCATGGGTCAGGGCTCTTATTATCGCCTGGTCGCCTAGCACCTTCCCTATCTCCTTTTCATATGCTCCCGTGTTCGTCATCTGCGCCTTTTTCATTTCCAACATTATTTCACCTTTTGCCGTCTTCCTGATTCGCGTAACGTTCTCTCCGAGTTCCTGCAGGGTGTCATTGCTTTTGACCGTTCTAAGTATATCACTGTACGACATATTTCCTGTGCGTGCAATTATTATAGCATCCGGTCTAGAACGCAAAGCAAAGCTTGTATTCTTCTTCTTCTTCTGTTTCTGCGTTTTGTGTTTGACCTCTGTCCAGGCATTTTCCTTCTCCATGGCTGTTTTTTCTTTTACTGGAATGTTTCTTTCAGTCCTCTTGGTCACAATAGCCATCTTTTGCATTTCCCCTTGACTAGCTTTTTTCTTAGGAGGGGTCTTACGTATCAGCTGCTCATCCTCACGTGGCCTTTTCGGCGTTGAATCTGCAGTTGTGGCTCCTAGAGAGACATTTCGTCTAGCTTCTTTATTTCTATTGAACTCATTTTGCATCACCGAGCTTAATCTGGTTGTTAATTGATCGTTGTGGTAGACACATTGCTTCTGTCAACTTTTTGATCATCTCGCCTAGTTCCGACATGACGTCACCACCCGAGTTAACCGATTCCGCTAAAGGCGTGCTATCTTGGAGAGCAGGTGGCGATGATCAGGCTCTTGCAGGCTTTTCTACTGTAAGCACCCTTTTTGGTGATCGCATCAGTCGTGGTGCACGCATAAATGGGTCACCTTCTGTGTTAACTCCATTAGTGGTCGGCGTTCTCCTGGATGATTCCGTTTCTGGCATCTTTCTTCCACTACCAGGGCTTCGAGTGTCGCTACTCATCAATAAATCGTACATACTACTGCTGCTTTTGTTGTTTATTCTCATAGTATTCTCCATTCCTTGTTTTTTCTTACAGCGCATCGTGTGTAGGGGGGCGGGCCGAAATAGAGAGGAACGGGTATACCCTCGGAGGCAATGCTCCTACCCCAGTTCCCTGAGGCCTGTCCTTCGCTTTGCCAGTCCCGGAAAACACGGACGGACTGGCGCTCGCCCGGAGCAACACAGCCTACTACTGCTGTGTTCAATACACACTCCCTGACCAAGGACCGAAGTGGCTGTTTACTGATATACCGCGAGGCTGGCACCTCGGCAGAGCAAACTCACATCACCCTTTCTATCTCACCAGCGGAGACGTCGCTGTCGAGACTTCCAGGGACTCCCAGTGCGCCGCGCAGTATACCGGTCAGGTTGTTAAATCAGCCGCACCTAACATGGTGAACAGACGCTGACCAGGAAGCCGCCCATTTTGGATCCGTCGCGCCTGGATTTTTATATTACTCAACGCGCCTATGCATGTTGAGGGGGACACTTATTTCTCAGAGGCGGTGTCGATTCGCCATTGTCACAGGAACATCATCGGGCTTGCTGGCTTTTATACCGCTTCCTCCGCCCCTGTCGCTCGTCGTCGGGGATTGCTTATTCGTTTAAACTTATTTCGCAACTAACCTGCTACTACAGGCCGTCCGGCTATCCGCGACCTGCCGACCCCCCCCGGTAGCTTTGAGCTCAGCTAAGGTGTACATCCCACCGGGACAGTAAGCAGGTATGTGATTATACACATCGTGTGTATTCCCCCAAAGTGTGTGAGGATAGCGGCTTAGGCCATTAACTTGTGTGTGCTAGTGAACAAAGTGTGGGATTTCCCAGCAGTAGTTAGCGGCATCTGTGTGCAGTGCAGGTAGTGATAGTGTACATTAGTGCTGTGTGTAATTGTGAGTGCTGTGTGTAAATGTGAATGCGTGAGTGTTAGGCAGCGGAAATGCCTCCCCCACGGAGGAGAGGGGCAAAAGCCCCAGCGGAGAGTGAAGACTCCGGGCCTTCAATGGTCCAGGTGGAGTCATCGACGGACGAGGACGGAGTGGGGCAACCCTTGCGGCCCCCACCCAAGAGGAAGGCGCGATTGGGTTCGCCACCACAGGCGAACTCGGGCGAGAGCGGGTCGGATGGGGTTTTCCAGAAGCTAGATACGGTTGCTACGAAAGCAGCAACATTGTGAAGCAAAATTCACCAAGCGTTGGATTGTTCACCCATTCAAGGGAACGTGAGCTGGGTTTAGACCGTCGTGAGACAGGTTACTTTTACCCTACTAATGACAATTGTTATTGCGACAGCATTCCTGCGTAGTACGAGAGGAACCGCGGGTACGGACCAATGGTGCAATACTTGTTCGAGCGAACAGTGGTATGATGCTACGTCCGTTGGATTATGCCTGAACGCCTCTAAGGTCGTATCCGTGCTGGACTGCAATGATAAATATGGGGCAATTGCATTGTATGGCTTCTCTAAACCATTTAAAGTTTATAAATTTTATTTATAAACGACAATGGATATATGTGATGCCAATGTTATTTGTAACATAGCAAATGCGGGAGGATCCTGTATGACGCGCTAGTTACTTATTAAAACATTATTTAATACAATGTCAATGCCTAGAATCAATTGTAAACGACTTTGGTAACGGGCAAGGTGTTGTAAGTGGTAGAGCAGCTGCCATACTGCGATCCACTGAAGCTTATCCTTTGCTTGATGATTCGATCAAACTGTTTATAAATTATTTATATGTGTGTGTGTGTTGTAATATACATACCGTATATATTTATATTATAAATAATTTATATATATGTATAAGTGACATATCCTAATGTCGCGTTGGAGACTTTTGCCTTTATTCCTCCATTGCCAACATGTTATTTTACTCAGCATCTTTACCAGTCAGCGGTCCCGTACAATAAGCGGCACCGTTTGATCAATCGCGTGATACATAACACTTCTATTTCATCATCCATCGAGAAAAGTCATTCATTGTTGCAGTTCATTTATATCGTTCATATCATTTAATATATTACATTAAAATATAAGTGTAATTTTTATATTTAAAAAACGAATGTTTAATAAAATAAATCATAATAACATTGAAAACGTTACTTTAAAAACGTTACTGGCGCAGTCGGTTTAACTCGGGAGAGAATAGAAAGTGCAAAAATTTCTGATCTCGGTAATTATTTAACTCGGGTGAGAATAGAAAGTGTACAAATATCTGCTCGCGGTAATTTTCATAAAAAAATCTTATTTTTTAACGTGCAAAACACAAAACTTTGAATATTACAAATTCAAAGCAATAAGTGATTTACTTGCACACAAGATTTTTAAGAGTGTTCTTTGGCAACTCGTAAGGCTGAAGAAAAGTACGGGGACTCCTTTCCACGTGTCTCAAAAAAACGAGTATTGAAACACGCAGCATTATAAAACCATAAATTGAAAAAAAAAAACAAAAAAAATATAAAAAAAATAATAATAATAATAAAAAAATAAAAATAAAAAAATTCAACATCGATAGTGTTTGAAGAACGAAGTTAATAACGTAAAGGTGGAACGTGAAGATGTTTAAAGAACGTAGTTAATAACGTAAAAGTGGAACGTGAAGATGCAGAAATAGAAAAAATATCGTAAAGAACAAGAAGAACGTAAAAGTGGAACATCGAAGTGAAAAAGTGCATAAATAACGTAAATGAGAAACTTGAAAAGTGAAGAAAAATAAAAATATCGTAAAGAACAAAACGAACAGTTTAACAACAAGAACGTAAAAGTGGAACGTCGAAGTGAAAGAGTGTATAAATAACGTAAATGAGAAACTTGAAAAGTGAAGAAAAATAAAAATATCGTAAAGAACAAAACGAACAGTTTAACAACAAGAACGTAAAAATGGAACGTCGAAGTGAAGAAAAATAACAATTACCGTAACAAACAAAACGAACAAAGTTACGATGGAACAGTGGAACAAAAATATAACAATACGTTAAAAATAAAATAAAATAAAATAAAAGAAAATAAAATAAAATAAAATAAAATAAAATAAAATAAAATAAAACAAAACAAAACAAAACAAAACAAAACAAAACAAAACAAAACAAAACAAAACAAAACAAAACAAAACAAAACAAAACAAAACAAAACAAAACAAAACAAAACAAAACAAAACAAAACAAAACAAAACAAAACAAAACAAAACAAAACAAAACAAAACAAAACAAAACAAAACAAAACAAAACAAAACAAAACAAAACAAAACAAAACAAAACAAAACAAAACAAAACAAAACAAAACAAAACAAAACAAAACAAAACAAAACAAAACAAAACAAAACAAAACAAAACAAAACAAAACAAAACAAAACAAAACAAAACAAAACAAAACAAAACAAAACAAAACAAAACAAAACAAAACAAAACAAAACAAAACAAAACAAAACAAAACAAAACAAAACAAAACAAAACAAAACAAAACAAAACAAAACAAAACAAAACAAAACAAAACAAAACAAAACAAAACAAAACAAAACAAAACAAAACAAAACAAAACAAAACAAAACAAAACAAAACAAAACAAAACAAAACAAAACAAAACAAAACAAAACAAAACAAAACAAAACAAAACAAAACAAAACAAAACAAAACAAAACAAAACAAAACAAAACAAAACAAAACAAAACAAAACAAAACAAAACAAAACAAAACAAAACAAAACAAAACAAAACAAAACAAAACAAAACAAAACAAAACAAAACAAAACAAAACAAAACAAAACAAAACAAAATAAAATAAAATAAAACATAAATAAAACATAAATAAATAATATACGATAAATTATTCAACAAAAACTCTACTCCACAATCCTTAATAACGAAAAAGTTGAAAAGAAAACGAATTGTCTTAACTGCGAAAAGAAAAATACCTACTTGTTGAAACAAAATCAAAAATCCAAAAGTAATATTAAAAACGAAGGTGAATAAAAACAAAGCATACAGTTTATGGAAGAAGAAGTAAACGAACTAAGCCAAATTTTGAAATCCATTAAAATTAAAGAGGTAAACAACAAAATGGAACGAGAAACCAGGGAAATGGCGATACAAAACATCAAACTCATTCACCCGTTTGATGGTGATCGAAATTACTTGGCACTCTTTATTCAAGGTGTCGATGCGATCATGCCACAGTCTCCTGTTATATCGGAAGAGACGAAAGTATTCTATCTACACTGTGTTATAAAAATACTCAGAGGCGCTGCATTAGACGTGGTTAGACGAGAGCAACCACCAGATTGGATAACGCTGAGGCAACTACTTATTGATGAATTCGGAGAACACACGGCAGTTTCAACACTAATCCTAGAAATAAGCAATATTAAATTTAAAAATAATGTTAAGCTACTATGCGAAGAGATTAATTTAGAAGTTTGTAAAGTAAAAGATGTTATCAAACTAAAAAATGAAAGTTGCTCAACTAAAATATTTTTGTATAATGAATTAGATCAAATAAGTTTGAAAACATTAAAAAGAGAATTGCCAAACTATTTAACTGCGCTAATAAACGCAAATCTTGCTACTGACCTTAAGTCAGCAATCAAAATATTAAAAGAAAACGATGTTTATGAAAATAATAAACAATTCTCTAAACAAAAAACAATTCAAAGAACTAACACAAATTCAAAACTACCGAATTATTTGAATAACAATAATAATAGTAATATAGAATATTTTGCAACCAATACGAATCAATTTCCGGTTCGTTCCAATTACAACACTTTATCAAAAAATTATCCATTTTCCAATCAAAATAATTATTATAAAAATAAACCATTTTTCAATGAACATAGCAATCAACAACATACTTTACAAAACAATAATTTCCCACAAGTTAGGCATACACCTTTCAATTCTGCAAACATTTATACTAATAGAAACTTAAATAATTTAAAACAAGATAAGATTCATGGGTCAAACCAATCTCGACTAAGACGCTTTGGCTATCCTGTACCAATGGAACAAGATGAGGTAAATTTTCACTTAACAGCCTCGGAAAACTCCACACAATTGAACTGAAATTTAGTAAAAAATATTATAAATTTTTAGTCGACACAGGTTCATCAATTAGTTTAATAAGGCCTGGAATATTCAAAGAAAAGATTATTTATGTTCAGCCAATAACATTAACAACAGCGATAGGAAAAATTTGTCTAAATGAAACCCAAGAATTGTTTAGCGATGAACATAAGAAAAAGCTGAAATTTTTCGTTTATAATTTTTCAAATAACTACGATGGTTTACTTGGTTGTAATATACTTAAGTTACTTAAAGCTAACGTTGATCTGGGAAAAAATATGATACACATGAACGGTGTTCGGTATAACTTTTTCAAGAATAAATCAAATTCTGAAAATTTTGATAATTGCCTTCAAGAATTAAATATGAACGAAAATCATAACACTAAAGATAGTAAATTTAGACTTGAACATTTAAATTCAGAAGAGTTAAATGAATTAAAAAAACTTTTAAATAAATTCGAAAATATATTTTATAAAGAAGGGGACAAACTCACCTTTACTCATAAAATAAAACATAGAATCAAAACGGTTCATGAAGATCCAATATATGTAAAGTCGTATAGATATCCTGAAATTCATAAATCAGAAGTAAACAAACAAATAAAAGAAATGCTTGAAAATCAAATCATTTCTCATAGTGATTCCCCATATTCAGCACCGATTTGGGCGGTACCAAAGAAGTCAGATGCTTCAGGTAAAAAGAAGTGGAGGATTGTTGTCGATTTTCGCAAGCTCAATAGTATTACTAGTGATGATAGGTATCCCATTCCTAACATGGATGAAATTCTCGAAAAACTAGGTAGGTGTATGTATTTTTCAACAATAGACTTAGCGCAAGGCTTCCATCAAATAGAAATGGATCCGGCAGATAGAAAAAAAAACAGCTTTCTCTACTCAGAGCGGACATTTTGAATTTTTAAGAATGCCATTTGGGCTTAAAATTGCACCAGCCACCTTCCAGAGACTGATGAATACGGTTCTAGATGGTTTAATAGGGAGAGATTGTATGGTTTACTTAGACGACATTGTAGTATTCAGTACGTCATTACAGGAACACATAGAATCGCTAGACAGAGTTTTTCGTAAATTAAACGAAGCAAACTTGAAAATTCAGATGGATAAAAGCGAGTTTTTCAAAAGAGAAACCGAATTTCTTGGTCATATCATAACGCCAGAAGGTATTAAGCCTAACCCTAATAAAATCAAAGCAATTTTAAATTATCCCATTCCTAAAACGGAAAAAGAAATAAAACAATTTCTTGGTTCGGCGGGATTTTATCGTAAATTTATCCAAAACTTTTCTGAAATAACTAAACCTTTGACTAACTGTCTCAAAAAGGACAATGAAATAAATAGCTCAGATGAGAAATTCGTAGAAGCTACAAACACTATAAAAATTTTAATTACTAATGATCCAATTCTGGCATATCCAAATTATGAGAAAATATTTACATTGACGACTGATGCGTCAAATGTGGCATTAGGGGCAGTGTTAAGCCAACAGGGACATCCAATTTGTTTTGCTAGTCGCACACTCAATGAACATGAACTGCACTACTCAACTACTGAGAAAGAACTTTTAGCCATGGTTTGGGCTACTAAATATTTTAGACCATATTTATACGGCAGAAAATTTTTAATAAATAGTGATCATAGACCATTACAATGGCTCCACAACTTAAGGGAACCAAACTCCAAATTACAAAGATGGAAGATTCGACTTAATGAGTATGACTTTGACGTAAAATACATATCAGGTAAAGAAAAGCGCGTAGCAGACGCTCTTTCTCGTATTAAAATTACGGAATGCTTTTTTAATGAAGAATCTGAATCTAACGTAGACACTGTTCATTCTGCCGATGACGATTCCGAAAGTTTTATTAAGATAACAGAGCGACCATTAAATGTATTCAAAAATCAAATTAAATTAATAAGAGATTGTAAAGACTCAACTACAATAACGAAAGTTTTTTCTAATCACCTAATTGTAATTACATACAAAGAATTAACTACAGATTTTATTAAATATATAATTAAAACTCATTTGTTAAAAAGTAATATAACAATTTTTATGCCCAATGATACTGATTTTATACAATTTCAAAACGTTTATAAGACACTAATAACAACAAGTCGCAATAAGATTTATCGGTGTACAAAGGAATTAGAAAACATTACAGATTTTGCAAATTTTAAAAGTAAAGTACTTGAAATCCATTTAAGTGGACTTCATCAAGGTATAGAGAAGGTTGCAAAATGTTTTAAATTACAGTATTATTACCCCAATTATCTTAAGGAAATCACCAAAATAATAAATGAATGTGAACTGTGTAATCATTGTAAGAATGATCATATTTCTAACAAAATGCCATTCAAAATTACACCGCCAATTTACAAAATAAGAGAAAAATATGTTGTAGATTTTTGGAAATAGAATAATGAATATTATTTAACATGTATCGATTTATATTCTAAATTTGCTATGATAGAAAAAGTTAAAGCATTGAACTGGCTGGAATCCAAAAAAGCATTGCTAAAAATTTTTAATTGTATGTGTCCTCCAAAAACTTTAAAAATCGACCAAGACCAAGGTTTAAATAATATAAATATTAAACAATGGTGTAATTCATTAAATATAAAAGTAGAAGTAACCACCGGTAAAACTGGTATTGCTGACATTGAAAGACTACATAAAACTTTAAATGAAAAACTTAGAATAATCAACACTTTAGATGATAAAGAGCTAAAATATTTAGAAATTGAACAAACTCTTTTCACTTATAACCATATAATTGTTCACTCTACTGCCAATGAAGTTCCATATACAATATTTTTTAATAAAAAGTCACCAAAACATGATCCTCAAATTATTAAAGAACAGAGAATAAATAATGTAAATAAAAACCGTCAAGAAAAAGATATTGACACAAACTTTGTAAACGCAGAAGTTTCGAGGAAGAGATTAGACAAACTTAATAATCCTTACAAAAAAGTTAGTCTTATTAAAACTGAAGAAGATGGCGAACATCATATTGTAAAATTTAAAAGTCAAAATGTAAGAAAATATAAAAACCAATTTAAAAGAAAAAAGAAAACCAACAACAACTAATTATAAGAATTGAAAATTGTATATTATCATTATTTTTACTTATTCATTTTTATATGCTAAAAATATCTTTTAAAAATATTGTAAGAATTCTACTTAAGAACTTTAACTTGTAAACAAAGAAAAATTGCAATGAGGACATTGCATTATTTTCAGATGGGAGTAGTGACATATCCTAATGTCGCGTTGGAGACTTTTGCCTTTATTCAGCAAAAGCATCGCAACATCATTGCCAACATGTTATTTTATTCAGCATCTTTACCAGTCAGCGGTCCCGTACAATAAGCGGCACCGTTTGATCAATCGCGTGATACATAACACTTCTATTTCATCATCCATCGAGAAAAGTCATTCATTGTTGCAGTTCATTTATATCTTTCATATCATTTAATATATTACATTAAAATATAAGTGTAATTTTTATATTTAAAAAACGAATGTTTAATAAAATAAATCATAATAACATTAAAAACGTTACATATATATGTATTTTTTTTTTTGTATATTTTTTTTTAAATAATATATATATATATAATATAGAAGAAAAATCTAAGTTCAACATTATTAATTAAGTTTAATAGTAATAATTTAGATTAAGTATTTTATATTATTATGTATTGAAAAAAATAAAATATATATAATATCTTAATATATAAAAATCACGTGTCACATTGTTTGTTTTCGATGGACTCCTAAACTACTGAACCGATTTTAATGAAATTTTTAACACTGTGTGCAGTTTGGTCCAACTTGAAAGATAGGATAGTTTATAACTCTCCTTATAGTCGCATTATTTATTTATTGCAAATTATTTGTTTATTATTAGCAAAGAGCTATCCACCAGTTGGTGGCGCTAAGTGCGCTATGTTACAATAGATGGCGCTACATTTCATTTTCAATATATGTTCGATTGTGTGTGTAGATAAAATTTGTCAGTACGTGTATACTTTTTCTGTAGTTGGCTTTGTATCTTTTTACATTACCGCAAGTGTTTGAATATATTTACGATTGTATGTATATTTTCTCATTTGTTGGTTTGTGGGTGCATATCATAGCTGGCTTTTGAAAATTTTTACATTGCGGCAGGTGTTTGTTTATATACGTGTAGTTGATTGTATTTTTTTAAATTTGAATTTGTTTTTGTGGAAAAAAATTTGTTTGAGCAAGTGTTTTTTGAGTGACGTAATTTGTTTCGTTATTATGGTTGGCGATCCTGTTGAAAATCGATCAATAAAAATCACACAGCAGGACAATACTCTCAGCATTATTTCAGATCTACATCGCTCATTTGACACACTTCAATATCCTCTAATATTTTGACAAGGACAGGACGAATATCATATAAATATATGAATTTTAATACAAACTATACATTTTATAACTATATTCCTAGGTAATAATTTAAATGTATTAAAAAATAAAAAAATATATATTTAAATATATGTATAAAAATTATTCAGAGCAAAGCGTGCCCGGGTTTACTAGTATGTAATATATAAATATTTATGTAATATTATGTATGTATGTGATTGGCGTTGCAACCGTTTAGCCGGTTATAGCCGAATCGACGATAGTGCGCCACCTCTCTCTCTCCTTCGCAGTTCGGCGCCAGTTGGAGATCCCAAGTGTAACCAGGTCGCTCTCCACCTGGTCCCTCCAACGGAGTGGAGGCCTTCCCCTTCCTCGGCTTCCTCCGGCGGGTACTGCATCGAACACTTTCAGGGCTGGAGTGTTTTCGTCCATTCGGACAACATGACCTAGCCAGCGTAGCCGCTGTCTTTTTATTCGCTGAACTATGTCAATGTCGTCGTATAACTCGTACAGCTCATCGTTCCATCGTCTGCGGTATTCGCCGGTGCCAATGTTCTGAGGACCATAAATCTTGCGCAAAATTTTCCTCTCGAAAACTCCTAGTGTCGTCTCATCTGATGTTGACATCTTCCAAGCTTCTGCACCGTAAAGCAGGACGGGAATGATAAGCGACTTGTAGAGCTTGATTTTGGTTCGTCGAGAGAGGACTTTACTGTTCAATTGCCTACTCAGTCCAAAGTAGCACCTGTTGGCAAGAGTTATTCTGCGCTGGATTTCGAGGCTGACATTGTTCGTGTTGTTGATGCTGGTTCCCAGGTATACGAAATTATCTACGACCTCGAAGTTATGACTGTCAACAGTGACGTGGGAGCCAAGACGCGTATGCGCCGACTGTTTGTTTGATGACAGGAGATATTTTGTCTTGTCCTCATTCACCTCCAGACCCATTCGCTTCGCCTCCTTATCCATGCGGGAAAAAGCAGAACAAACGGCGCGGTTGTTGCTTCCGATGATATCAATATCATCGGCGTACGCCAGGAGCTGTACACTCTTGTAGAAGATTGTACCTTCTCGGTTTAGTTCTGCAGCTCTTATAATTTTCTCCAGCATCAGGTTAAAGAAGTCGCACGATAGTAAGTCACCTTGTCTGAAACCTCGTTTTGTATCGAGCGGCTCGGAGAGGTCCTTCCCGATCCTGACGGAGCTTTTGGTGTTGCTCAACGTCAACTTACACAGCCGTATTAGTTTTGCGGGGATACCAAATTCAGACATCGCGTCATAAAGGCAGCTCCTTTTCGTGCTGTCGAAAGCAGCTTTAAAATCGACAAAAAGGTGGTGTGTGTCGATCCTCTTTTCACGGGTCTTCTCCAAGATTTGGCGCATGGTGAATATCTGGTCAGTTGTCGATTTTCCAGGTCTAAAGCCACACTGATAAGGTCCAATCAGTTTGTTGACGGTGGGCTTTAGTCTTTCACACAGTACGCTCGATAGAACCTTGTATGCGATATTTAGGAGGCTGATCCCACGGTAATTGGCGCAGATTGTGGGATCTCCCTTTTTATGAATTGGGCAGAGCACACTGAGATTCCAATCGTCAGGCATGCTTTCTTCCGACCATATTCTGCAAAGAAGCTGATGCATGCACCTTATCAGTTCTTCGCCGCCGTATTTGAATAGTTCTGCCGGTAATCTATCGGCCCCCGCTGCTTTGTTGTTCTTCAAGCAGGTAATTGCTATTCGAATTTCTTCATGGTCGGGTAATGGAACATCTGTTCCATCGTCATCGATTTGGGGATCGGGTTCGCCATCTCCTGGTGTTGTACTCTCACTGCCATTCAGCAGGTCGGAGAAGTGTTCCCTCCATAATCCCAGTATGCCCTGGACATCGGTTACCAGATTACCACCTTGGTCTCTACATGAGGATGCTCCGGTCTTGAAACCTTCGTTAAGTCGCTTAATTTTTCATAAAATTTTCGAGCATTCCCTCTGTCTGCCAGCTTCTTCTCTTTCTTTTTTTGTCTGCAGATGCGTCTCGCTTCCCTCTTCAGCTCTCGGTATCTATCCCATCCCGCACGTGTTGTGCTCGTTTGCAACGTTGCGAGGTAGGCAGTCTGTTTTCTTTCCGCTGCGAGACGGCACTCCTCATCGTACCAGCTTGTTTTTTGTCGTTGCCGAAAACCAATTGTTTCGGCTGCAGCGGTACGCAGTGAGTTTGAGATGCCGTTCCACAGTTCCCTTATACCGAGATGCTGATGAGTGCTCTCAGAGAGCAGGAGTGCAAGTCGAGTAGAGTATTTCGTGGCTGTCTGTTGCGATTGCAGCTTTTCGACGTCGAACCTTCCTTGTGTTTGTAGACGGGCGTTCTTTGCTTCACAGAGGCGGGTGCGTATCTTCGCTGCGACCAGATAATGGTCCGAGTCTATATTTGGTCCTCGGAGCGTACGCACGTCTAAAACACAGGAGACATGTCTTCCGTCTATCACAACGTGATCGATTTGGTTCCGCGTGTTTCGATCAGGGGACAGCCAAGTAGCTTGATGTATTTTCTTATGCTGGAATCTGGTACTACAGACGACCATATTTCGGGCCCCAGCGAAGTCGATCAGCCTCAGGCCGTTTGGCGATGTTTCGTCATGTAGGCTGAATTTTCCGACTGTTGTGCCAAAGACACCTTCTTTACCCACCCTGGCGTTAAAATCACCAAGCACGAGTTTTACATCGTGGCGGGGGCAGCGCTCATAGGTGCGTTCTAGGCGCTCATAGAAAGCATCTTTGGTCACATCGTCCTTCTCTTCCGTTGGGGCGTGGGCGCAAATCAGCGATATGTTGAAGAACCTCGCTTTGATGCGGATTGTGGCTAGACGTTCATCCACCGGGGTGAATGCCAGGACTCTGCGACGGAGTCTCTCTCCCACCACAAATCCAACACCAAATTTGCGCTCCTTTATATGGCCGCTGTAGTAGATGTCACAAGGACCCACCTTCTTCCGTCCTTGTCCCGTCCATCGCACTTCTTGGATGGCGGTGATGTCAGCCTTAAGTCGTATGAGGACATCAACCAGCTGGGCAGAGGCACCTTCCCAATTAAGGGTTCGGACATTCCAGGTGCATGCCCTTATATCATTATCCTTAAAACGTTTGCAGGGGTCGTCATCAAAAGGGGGGTGTCTCATCCGAGGCTTTCGTAGATTTTTCATTGGGGGGTGTTTTTATGTGGTGGGTCCCAAACCCTACGCACAACCGCATAAGCGGGCTTCGCCTTCTCACTTTAGCTCGCCTTCAAACGGATGTCTGTTGGCTACCCAGAGGATACTTGGTCTAAAACCGGAAGTCGTGAGCTGCTTGAACCATGTGGAGAAGAATCGTTTCTGGCCACTCCCAAGTGAATGGCAGTCAGAAACTTTCCTCACTTGCGTTAACTTCTACACATGATCCCATGTTATATTAACATACTTGTTATATATATATTATTTTTAACAGTTTTTTAAGAATCTTCATAAATTAATTGAATATAAGAAAACATTTTTTTTTTTTTTGAACGCGAAGTACTTTATTTTCTTAATATTCATTGAGAACATAAGGTAGTGTTATAGATTGTTATCAAACGACTATTACAATATACTGAAAAACAATTGTGAAATATACAAAAATTAATATATAATGGTATATTGTATAGTTGTTAGAGAGAATCTTAACATAAAGATACAGATTTTTGAACGCAATGTACTTTATTTCTCAATATTCATTGAGAACATAAGGTAGTGTTATAGATTGTTATCAAACGACTATTACAATATACTGACTGAAAAACAATTGAAATATACAAAAATTAATATATAATGGTATATTGTATAGTTGTTAGAGAGAATCTTAACATAAAGATACAGCTTTGAACGCAAAGTTATCAAACGACTTTTACAATATACTGAAAAGCAATTGAAATATACAAAAATTAATATAATGGTATATTGTATAATATAAAAACTATGTTTGGTTAAACGGCGGACATAAAAATGATTATATTTACGTAGCCAAATGCATCGTCATCGTTTTAGTGACGCGCATGAAGGAATTCAGGAGATTCCTACTGTCCCTCTAATTTACCCTGCGGGTTTGGGTAAAGAATATGCCCGAGGTAAGGCATGCCTGTCGTAAGAGGCGACTAAAATCCAAACATGCACAAATAGATAACAGGCTGATGCTAATGGCTGATAGTCAGGCTGTTATCTATGCGTGCTAGATAATATATTTCATGGCTTGAACGGAATTATGTTATCTTTTTGATTTAGCTTTTTCCAAAAAGGAATTGGTCACTCCTTTCAAAAAGGGCAATTGTGTTCAAGCCACAATTGCCTACCAGTGCAGAGCAGTATGGAAAGGCTCAACTGGAAGTAGCTTCGGCTACAAAGTCTTACCAGAGACTTAAACTCGGTGCCACGGGGAGCAGGAGCCCAGGACGCTTCGGTTTCCGCCTGCTCGTTGGGTTACGGCCCTTCGGGGAGTATCGTGGTGGCTGTGGTTTCTAAACCTAAATGCAGGCAGAGGGCCTTTGGCTTCTCGGTGTGGAGTTGCAACCAACCGGGTGCCGGAGCCAAAGTACGGCAGAGGTGTTAGATGGGCCTCGGCCCTACCAAGGTGGCATAAGTGTGTCCATACCACACGCCAATTGGTACTGGAAGTGTGCATAGCTACAATACAGGGCGCTGATTGACGCATTGTATTAATCCATTTGTGTTTTTGAATACACGTATGGTAAGGCCTTCACAGGCAGGTACATACGTTAAAACAAATCCGCAATTGTCCCTATCTGCAGTTGTTTGTAGAAGCTCGAAGTGAACGGACCTGTTTGCGCATCATTGCGAGTTTTAAAAGCGATTTTTAAAGTGATTTTCAGTGTTTCTGAAGCGAATGAATTTTTCGGTTTTTCCGGTTTTTCGGTAGCCTGTAGTGAAATAGACACAGTAAGCAGGTACGTGAGGGATTATACACATCGTGTGTATTCCCAAAAGTGTGTGAGGATAGCGGCTTAGGCCATTAACTTGTGTGTGCTAGTGAACAAAGTGTGGGATTTCCCAGCAGTAGTTAGCGGCAGGAGTCATATGTAGAAGTTCACGTAAGTGAGGAAAGTTTCTGACTGCCATTCACTTGGGAGTGGCCAGGAACGATTCTTTTACATGTGGCTCAAGCAGCTCACAACTTCCGGTCTTAGACCAAGTATCCTCTGGGTAGCCAACAGACATCCGTCTGGAAGCGAGCTAAAGTGAGAAGGCGAATCCCGCTTATGCGGTTGTGCGTAGGGCTTGGGACCCACCACATAAAAACCAATAACCAGTGAATAAGAAACACAGGCCTCGGATGAGAAACCCCCCTTTTGATGACGACCACGGCAAACGTATAAAGGACTATGAATTAAGGGCATGCACCTGGAATGTCCGGACCCTTAATTGGGAAGGTGCCTCTGCCCAGCTGGTTGATGTCCTCGTAAGAGTAAAGGCTGACATCACCGCAATCCAAGAAATGCGATGGACGGGACAAGGACGGAAGAAGGTGGGTCCTTGTGACATCTACTACAGCGGCCATATAAAGGAGCGCAAATTCGGTGTGGGATTCGTGGTGGGAGAGAGACTCCGTCGTCGAGTCCTGGCATTCACTCCGGTGGATGAACGTCTAGCCACAATCCGCATCAAAGCGAGGTTCTTCAACATATCGCTGATTTGCGCCCACGCCCCGACGGAAGAGAAGGACGATGTGACCAAAGATACCTTCTATGAGCGCCTAGAACGTACCTATGAGCGCTGCCCCCGCCACGATGTCAAAATCGTGCTTGGCGATTTCAACGCTAGGGTGGGTAAAGAAGGTGTCTTTGGCACAACAGTCGGAAAATTCAGCCTCCATGACGAAACATCACCAAACGGTCTGAGGCTGATCGACTTCGCCGGGGCCCGAAATATGGTCATCTGTAGCACTAGATTCCAGCATAAGAAAATCCATCAAGCTACTTGGCTGTCCCCGGATCGAATCACTCGCAACCAGATCGATCATGTTGTGATAGATGGACGACATGTCTCCAGTGTTTTTGATGTGCGTACGCTTCGTGGTCCCAACATCGACTCGGACCACTATCTTGTAGCAGCTAAGATACGCACCCGCCTCTGTGTAGAAAAGCGCACACGTCAACAAACACAAGGAAGGTTCGACATCGAGAAGCTGCAATCACAACCGACAGCCGAACGATTTTCTACTCGACTTGCACTCCTGCTCTCTGAGAGCACTCATCAGCATCTCGGTATAAGGGAGCTGTGGGACGGCATATCAAACTCCTTACGTACAGCTGCAACCGAAACCATTGGCTTTCGGAAAAGCCAAAAAAACAGCTGGTATGATGAGGATTGTCGTCTCGCAGTGGAGAGAAAACAGACTGCCTACCTCGCAATGTTGCGATCGACCGCAACACGAGCGGGATGGGAAAGATACCGAGAGCTGAAGAGGGAAGCGAGACGCATTTGCAGAAAAAGAAAGAAAGAGGCAGAAATGCGTGAGTATGAAGAGCTTGACAAGCTGGCCGACAGGGGTAATGCTCGAAAATTTTACGAAAAGATCCGGCGACTAACTGAAGGTTTCAAGACCGGAGCACACTCCTGTAGGACCCCCAGCGGTGATCTAGTGGTTGATGACCAGAGTATACTGTGTTTGTGGAGGGAACACTTCTCCAGCCTGCTGAGTGGCAGTGAAAGTACAACACCAGGAGATGGCGAACCCGATTCCCCAATCGACGACGATGGAACAGATGTTCCATTGCCCGACCGTGAAGAAATTAGAATAGCAATTACCCGCTTGAAGAACAACAAGGCGGCGGGGGCCGATGGATTGCCGGCCGAGCTATTCAAATACGGCGGCGAAGAGCTGATAAGGTGCATGCATCAGCTTCTTTGCGAAATATGGTCGGAAGAAAGCATGCCCGACGATTGGAATCTCAGTGTACTCTGCCCAATCCACAAAAAGGGAGACCCCACAATCTGCGCCAACTATCGTGGGATAAGCCTCCTTAACATCGCTTATAAGGTTCTATCGAGCGTACTGTGTGAAAGACTAAAGCCCACCGTCAACAAACTGATTGGACCTTATCAGTGTGGCTTTAGACCTGGAAAATCAACAACTGACCAGATATTCACCATGCGCCAAATCTTGGAGAAGACCCGTGAAAAAAGGATCGACACACACCATCTATTTGTCGACTTTAAAGCTGCTTTCGACAGCACGAAAAGGAGCTGCCTTTATGCCGCGATGTCTGAATTTGGTATCCCCGCAAAACTAATACGGCTGTGTAAGTTGACGTTGAGCAACACCAAAAGCTCCGTCAGGATCGGGAAGGACCTCTCCGAGCCGTTCGATACCAAACGAGGTTTCAGACAAGGTGACTCGCTATCGTGCGACTTCTTTAACTTGATGCTGGAGAAAATTATAAGAGCTGCAGAGCTAAATAGAGAAGGTACAATCTTCTACAAGAGTGTACAGCTCCTGGCGTACGCCGATGATATTGATATCATCGGAAACAACACCCGCGCCGTTAGTTCTGCTTTTTCCCGCCTGGATAAGGAAGCGAAGCGAATGGGTCTGGTGGTGAACGAGGACAAGACGAAATATCTCCTGTCATCAAACAAACAGTCAGCGCATTCGCGTCTTGGCTCCCACGTCACTGTTGACAGTCATAACTTTGAAGTTGTAGATAATTTCGTATACCTAGGAACCAACATTAACACCGATAATAATGTCAGCCTTGAAATCCAACGCAGAATCACTCTTGCCAACAGGTGCTACTATGGACTGAGTAGGCAATTGAAAAGTAAAGTCCTCTCTCGACGAACAAAAACTAAACTCTACAAGTCCCTCATCATTCCCGTCCTACTTTATGGTGCAGAAGCGTGGACGGTGTCAACATCCGATGAGACGGCACTAGGAGTTTTCGAGAGAAAGGTTTTGCGGAAGATTTACGGTCCCTTAAACATTGGCAACGGCGAATACCACAGAAGATGGAATGATGAGCTGTATGTGTTGTTCGACGACATAGACATAGTCCAGCGAATAAAAAGACAGCGGCTACGCTGGCTGGGTCATGTTGTTCGAATGGATGAAAGTGCCCCAGCTCTGAAAGTTTTCGATGCAGTACCCGCTGGTGGAAGCCGAGGAAGAGGGAGATCTCCACTCCGGTGGAAGGACCAGGTGGAGAAGGACCTGTCTTCACTTGGTATTACCAATTGGCGCCAAACCGCCAAAAGGAGAGATGCGTGGCGCACTGTTGTGGACTCGGCTATAACCGCGTAAGCGGTTTCTACGCCAGTTAAGAAGAAGAAGAAGTTAGCGGCATCTGTGTGCAGTGCAGGTAGTGATAGTGTACATTAGTGCTGTGTGTAATTGTGCGTGAGTGTTAGGCAGCGGAAATGCCTCCACCACGGAGGAGAGGGGCAAAAGCCCCAGCGGAGAGTGAAGACTCCGGGCCTTCAATGGTCCAGGTGGAGTCATCGACGGACGAGGACGGAGTGGGGCAACCCTTGCGGCCCCCACCCAAGAGGAAGGCGCGATTGGGTTCGCCACCACAGGCGAACTCGGGCGAGAGCGGGTCGGATGGGGTTTTCCAGAAGCTAGATACGATTGCTACGAAAGCAGCCGTAGGAGTGAAGGCTGCGGCGAAGGACGGAGCCAGTGGAGGCAGGAAAGGTTGCCTGGACAAGGTAGGAGGCAACAAGGGGGGTAAAGGGGGTGTTATTGGAGGTGAGGGTCATGTTACGGCAATGAAAGCCATAACAGCCCAGTTGAACGAAGTTGTGTTCGGGGCGAAAAGCCTCGAAGTCACAACAATGAAGGAACTCGTAGGGATCGCCTCTAAATATGAGGAGATTCTTATGAGTGTCCTTACGGAAAAATGCTCACCTTCGTGGGCAAATTGAAAAATTGAAGGGGGGTTGTGGGACATCTTCCGTCCCTCGGAGCACAGCAGGGGCGGCTGCTGCTGCTCCCTCGGCGCCTGCCCCTCCGGCACCCGTGCTGGAGGCAATTGCGCCGACGATGCGGAGACCAGTAGAAACCTGGTCGGTTGTGGTAAGGAGCAAGGCTCCTGTGACTTCCTCTAAGGAAGTAATCAAGAAGGTAGTTAAGGAGGTTGGACCTTCTCTTGGAGTACGCGTTCACGAAATGAAGGCTATTAAGGGTGGTGGGGTGGTCATTCGTACCCCCTCGGTCTTGGAGAGGGAGAAAGTGGCTAGTAACGCCAAATTCGGTGAGGTAGGGTTGGACGTTAGCGTCAATAAAAAGTTGGGGCCCAGGGTCGTGGTACAGGGAGTACACACGGAAATATCCCATGAAGAATTCATGGAGGAGCTGTTTCGGCTGAACCTTCGGGAGTTCAGCCCCGAGTCCAAAAAGACGGACGTGAGGATGGTCAGTCGTCCCTGGAAGGTGGCGACTGATGGCAGGACAAATGTTGTCCTAGAGGGTACGGACAAACTAATGTCCACCCTCCTGGAGGCGGGTAGGTGCTACGTCAAGTGGTTCGCCTTCCGTGTTCATGCGGATAGTCCCGTGACCGGCTGCTTCCGGTGCATGGGTTTTGATCACCGAGTGGCAGAATGCAGGGCCAAGTCCGATGTCTGTCGGAGGTGTGGTCAGGAGGGCCACAGGGTGCGTTTAAAGGAAGGCCAGCTGGACATCTCATGATGTCGGCTGCCTGTCCGATTTACTGTGGGGTTGTCGGACGTGCTCTTGCCAGATATTAATGGGGGGGATTTTACAACTAAATTGTCAGAGTTCCTATGCCGTCATGTGTAATTTGGCGTTGTATTTTAGATAGTGGGTGCAGCATCGCCTTACTTCAGGAGCCATACGCCACGAATTTTGGAATGGTAAGTGGTCTTCCTGTTGGTTTCAGAGTCTTCGCGGACCTTAGGTGTTATGCTTTAATAGTTGTGACTGACCCAAGCTACGATTGCATAGTTTTGGATTCGTCACAAGAGGGTGTATGTGTTTCTGTAGAGGAGGAGTTCGGTAGGCTGATTGTTGTTAGTATGTATTGTAAGTTTAGGGAACCCTTAGAGCCCTATCTGCGATACATGGATAAGCTACTACTACTTGCGAGTGGTAGCCCATTTATCCTAGGGATGGAAGCGAATGCCATATCCTCGATGTGGTGTAGCAAGTTTCCCCGATGGGCTCGTATGCATTTATATGATTAACAATGCGAAAGATTCAGGATACCTTCGGGACCCGTCTTGAAACACGGACCAAGGAGTCTAACATATGTGCAAGTCATTGGGTTATATTAAACCTAATGGCGAAATTAACTTAACTTTTATATAATGGGATTAATTTTTAGTGAAATATTTTACTATTAATTCAATCCCGGGGCGTTCCATATAGTTATGTATAATGATAATTTATTATTATTTATACCTCTAACTGGAGCGTACCTTGAGCATATATGCTGTGACCCGAAAGATGGTGAACTATACTTGATCAGGTTGAAGTCAGGGGAAACCCTGATGGAAGACCGAAACAGTTCTGACGTGCAAATCGATTGTCAGAATTGAGTATAGGGGCGAAAGACCAATCGAACCATCAAGTAGCTGGTTCCCTCCGAAGTTTCCCTCAGGATAGCTGGTGCATTAAAATATTATGAAAAATAATCTTATCTGGTAAAGCGAATGATTAGAGGCCTTAGGGTCGAAACGACCTTAAGCTATTCTCAAACTTTAAATGGGTAAGAACGTCACCTTTCTTGATATGAAGGTTGAGGTTATGATATAATGTGCCCAGTGGGCCACTTTTGGTAAGCAGAACTGGCGCTGTGGGATGAACCAAACGTAATGTTACGGTGCCCAAATTAACAACTCATGCAGATACCATGAAAGGCGTTGGTTGCTTAAAACAGCAGGACGGTGGACATGGAAGTCGTAATCCGCTAAGGAGTGTGTAACAACTCACCTGCCGAAGCAACTAGCCCTTAAAATGGATGGCGCTTAAGTTGTATACCTATACATTACCGCTAAAGTACATGATTTATAATACAATTTCGGTTGGATTATAAATTTTGAATTATAAATTTTTGTGCTTAGAAGAGTTTGGCGTAAGCCTGCATGGAGCCGCCATTGGTACAGATCTTGGTGGTAGTAGCAAATAATCGAATGAGACCTTGGAGGACTGAAGTGGAGAAGGGTTTCGTGTGAACAGTGGTTGATCACGAGTTAGTCGGTCCTAAGTTCAAGGCGAAAGCCGAAAATTTTCAAGTTTTAATGAATTGTTGAGAATATATTATTATGTTTTCTTCATAGTAATTAAACACTTGAATAATTTTGAACGAAATTGAATACGGTTCCAATTCCGTAACCTGTTGACTATCCGTTTGTTATTAAAAATGGGCCTTGTGCTCATCCTGGCAACAGGAACGACCATTAAGAAGCCGTCGAGAGGTATCGGAAGAGTTTTTTTTCTGTTTTATAGTCGTACTACCATGGAAGTCTTTCGAAGAGAGATATGGTAGATGGACTAGAAGAGCATGACATTTACTGTTGTGTCGATATTTTCTCCTCGGACCTTGAAAATTTATGGTGGGGTTACGCAAACTTCTCAACAGGCCGTACCAATATCCGCAGCTGGTCTCGAAGGTGAAGAGTCTCTAGTCGATAGAATAATGTAGGTAAGGGAAGTCGGCAAATTAGATCCGTAACTTCGGGATAAGGATTGGCTCTGAAGATTGAGATAGTCGGGCTTGATTGGGAAGCAATACCATGGTTTATGTACTCGTTCTGGGTAAATAGAGAATTTCGGTTCTTGTTCCCCGGATAGTAGTTACGTAGCCAATTGTGGAACTTTCTTGCTAAAATTTTATAAGAATTATATCGCAAGATATATATTCTTATTTAATTATAACGATTATCAATTAACAATCAATTCAGAACTGGCACGGACTTGGGGAATCCGACTGTCTAATTAAAACAAAGCATTGTGATGGCCCTAACGGGTGTTGACACAATGTGATTTCTGCCCAGTGCTCTGAATGTCAAAGTGAAGAAATTCAAGTAAGCGCGGGTAAACGGCGGGAGTAACTATGACTCTCTTAAGGTAGCCAAATGCCTTGTCATCTAATTAGTGACGCGCATGAATGAATTAACGAGATTCCTACTGTCCCTATCTACTCATTCGTTAGTTGGCTTTCGACGCGGATAGACGTGCGTGCGCATCGTGATTTTCTTAGTGACTTTTCGAGGCGAGTTGTTGTTGCGATTTTTCGGTATTCTCTTTTGTGCGGTCATTTGTTTACGCGCTGTGTGATAGGCACCGTTATTACCTGGCGTGCGTGAATAGTGAATACGTGATCGCGTGTGTTGTTGTTGTAAGTGCACATTTTGTGTATTCTTGCATATCATACGCGCGTGGCTTGCGGTATTTCGGGAGTGTGTTTTTTGGTACAGCCGCGGTTGACTGTACGGCGTGTACTGGTAAGTACAACATTGTTGTTATTTAAAGTAACGTGGGTATCCACATAGTTGTTGTTGGTGGGCTGCCGCACAGTTTCAGTGGTGTACCGTGTTGTAGGTATTCCTGCTGGCTGGATTGCCTACCAGTGAGTGCTGTGCTGAGCGCCTGGAGTTCAGTTGCGCTTGTTTCGGGTTTGCCCGTACAGTTGTGCCCAAAGGGTGCCTGGGGCTGTCCCAGTGCTGAGCTCGCTGACTGTTGCGTCGACTGCGGTCGTAGCAGAGTGCTGTTAAGCCCACAGTGCGGTTGGTACAGTGCCACAGCGGTTGACTCGCGACCGTTACGGGGACATTGATCTGTCCGGCGGTCTTTTTGAGTAGCCTTTCCAGACCTTTGGCTGCCTGGGTGGTGACTGCTACAGAGCGAGTACACGTGTGAGTCAGCGTCTTCAGTGCGTTCAGTTGCACGCGCCTGGAGAGCAGCTGTTTCGGGTTTTACCTGAGCAGGTAGCTTCTGCGCCAGTGTTCGCCGGCGTAACAGCCTGCCTGGGGGTAGGCCGAAGGTGGGAATGGCTCCACCACGGAGGAGGAGGGTTAAGTCCCTCGCTGAAAGCGACGGGTCGGGCCCTATAACTGTGATGGTGGAAACGTCGTCGGGTGATGAGGAGGTGAGGCCACCGGTGAGGTCTCCGCCGCGGAGGAGGGCGCGTTTGGGGTCGCCTCTGTTGGTGAAATCGGAGAACAGTGGGAGTGAGAGCGGTAGCGGAATAGGTGGCACCGCTGAAAAAGCGGTTGCTCACCCCGCAGTTTCGGGTGCTGCTAAGCCGGCCGAGAGCGGCGGTAACAGCGGCACTGGGAAGGGCGTCGCGGATAAGGGCGTCGCGGATAAGGGCGTCGCTAAAAAGAGCGTCGCGAAGGGGGGTTCGGCGAAAGTCAGCTCGGTAAATGAGGGCGGGAAAAGTGGGTGTGGAGGTAATGGGGGTGTGGTTGGGGGAGGCGCTATCAGCCATGTCGCTGCCATGAAGGCAGTGACGGCTGAATTAAATGCCTTGGTGTTTGGGGTGAAGGACTTTGAGGTCACTACCGCGAAGGGGCTGATGGAGCTTGCCTCGAAGTACGAGGCGCTCCTGATGACGGTAGTAACCGAGAATGCCCATCTTCGCGGTCAGGTTGACGCTCTAAGGGGGGGTTGTGGGGGATATATTGCCCAACCGAAGAGGGCGGTTGTGGGGTTGGCTCCGGCTGAGTCGGTGCGTGCGCCTCCAGCACCTGTGTTGGAGGCGATTGCTCCGGCATTGCCGAAGCCTGTGGAGACGTGGTCGGTGGTTGTGCGCAGCAAGGCCCCGACGAATTCCTCTAAGAAAGTCATAAAAAAGGTGGTGAAAGAGGTGGGACCTTCCCTCGGAGTGCGAGTGCACGAGGTGAAGCCAATTAAGGGTGGTGGGGTGGTTATTCGCACCCCCTCTGTTTTAGAGAGGGAAAAGGTGGCGAATAATGCCAAATTCGGGGAGGTGGGATTGGATGTGACTGTGAACCGAAAGTTGGGTCCGCGGGTTGTGGTTCAGGGGGTTCACACCGAAATCTCCCATGATGACTTCATGGAGGAGCTCTTTCGGTTGAACCTCCAGGACGTCAGCCCTGAGGCACGAAAGTCGGATGTGCGGATGGTCAGTCGGCCCTGGAAGGTGGCCGCTGATGGTAGCACCAACGTTGTCCTTGAGGGTTCGGACAAATCAATGTCCGCCCTCTTGGAAGCGGGACGGTGCTACATAAAGTGGTTTTCCTTCAGGGTTCGACCGGATACCCCTGTTGCTGGCTGCTTCCGGTGTATGGGTTTTGACCATAGAGTGGCTGAGTGTAGGGCCAAATCAGATGTCTGTAGGAGGTGCGGTCAGGAAGGCCACAGAGCTGCCGGTTGCTTCAATGCACCCCATTGTCGCAACTGTGCATTTAAGGGTAGGCCAGCTGGGCATCTTATGATGTCCGCTGTCTGCCCCATATACTGTGGTGTTGTTGAGCGCGCCCTCGCCAGACACTGATGGGGGGTATCTTTCAGCTAAATTGTCAGGGATCGTATGCCGTAATGTGTGAGTTGGGGGGTTGTATGCTTGAGGGTGGGTGCGGCATTGCCTTACTCCAGGAGCCCTACACCACCAATGGTGTGGTTCGGGGTCTTCCTGGGGTTTTCAGGGTCTTTATGGACCTTGGGGGTAATGCCGCAATTGTTGTGACGGATCCAAACTACGATTGCGTAGTGTTGGATTCGTCGCAACAGGGGGTGTGTGTTACAGTAGAGGGGGAGTTCGGTAGAATGATTGTCGCTAGTTTGTATTGCAAATTTAGCGAGCCCCTAGAGCCCTACCTGGGCTACATGGATAAGCTACTACTACTGGGGAGTAGTAGCCCATTTATCCTAGGGTTGGATGCAAATGCCTCGTCCTCGATGTGGTTTAGTAAGGTATCCAGACATTCGTCTGGATATCAAAGCCACATCCGAGGCGAGGTATTGAGTGAATGGGTGGTGGCTAAGAGCCTCCACATTTTGAATGAGCCGAGTGAATGGTTTACGTTTGAGGGGCCTAGGGGCATGAGTGATATTGACGTAACGTTAATGAATGAGGCAGCAAGGAGAGCGTTTGACGTCAGTTGGGAGATTAGGGGAGGGTGGGGATTGAGTGACCATAATTTGATACAAATTATGGTTTCTCCGCAATCCCCACCCTCGGCGTACGTGGGTCCATTGCGGCGATGACGTACCTCTGGTACTGACTGGAACCAATATGGACAGAATGTAAGGGAAGCGGTATTAGAAATACCGCTTAGTGAGTTTGAGGAACTGGGGGTGGACGAGCAAATTGCTCGGCTGTATGAGTTGGTGTGGTGTGTTAATGATAGGGTTTTCAGGAAGTATGAAAGTTCTAGGATTAGGAAAATTAAGTGGTAGACGAATGAGTTAACCTTGAAGAGGAGGACTGTCCGGCGGTTGAGACGAAAGTTTCAGCGTGCTCGGCGGTCCAATTCGGATAGATTATCCCAGATCAGATACGATTTTAGTTGTGCGGTTAGGGAGTATAAGGATATGCTTGTGAGAATAAAAGAAGAGGAATGGAGGAGCTTTGTTGGGGAGAATAGGGACGACCCCTGGGGGCAGGTCTACAGGATCTGCAGGGGTCGTAAGAGGGAGGATATCACCTCTCTCCGCGTTGGTGACTCTGTGTTATCAACGTGGAGAGAGTGTGCGGAGGTTCTGTTAGGAGCGTTCTTTCCTAGGGCTGAGGTTCAGGCATCTCAAGCACAAGAGGTACCTGTTCCTCCACAAGAAGATGAGGAGTTGGGATACGCCTTTGGCCTGGTTAGGTCTAAACGGTCCCCAGGTTTTGATGGTTTGAACGGAGAGATGTGCAAACGCTTGTGGAAGTTCATTCCGGAATACTTGGAGGCCATTTATAACAAGTGCGTGTGGGAGGGATATTTTCCACGTGAGTGGAAAAGTGCCAGGGTCGCCCCTCTCCTGAAGTCCCCTGATAATATCAGGAGTGATCCTCGTTCTTATCGGGGCATCAGTCTTCTTCCGGTGCTTGGAAAAGTACTGGAGAGGGTAATGGTGGAACGACTTCAGGAGCTAACGCGGGGTATGTGGTCGGATAGGCAGTATGGGTTCAGGAAAGGACGCAGTGTGGAAGATGCGTAAATGTATGTGCAGAATGTTGTTAGGGAGAATGTCAACAAGTATGTCCTAGGCATATTTGTTGACTTCAAGGGGGCATTCGATTATCTGATCTGGGATCGAGTGATAGAACGGTTAGAGGGACTTGGCTTTCCGGAAATTAGTCTCTGGCGAAGCTACTTTTCGGACAGAATAGCCTCTATCGTTGGAATGAATGGGAGTGTGGAGATTGGGGTAGAACGGGGCTGCCCACAGGGATCCATCTGTGGTCCATATATTTGGAACCTAATGATGGACTCTCTGCTTGGCCAGCTTGAAATACTTTGTGGTTGTTGTGCATATGCAGACGACCTCCTTCTCTTAGTTGAAGGTAGTTCACGGCTGGAGTTAGAGCGAAAGGGTGAACGATTTTTAGAAATTGTTCACAATTGGGGTACAGGTGTGGGGGTTGAAATATCGGTTGACAAAACGGTGACAATGCTTTTGAAAGGCATACTGTCATCGGCTCGTCCACCGATTGTCCGAATGATGGTATGTGACGCAAGTCAAATATCTGGGATTGACCATCGGTGAAAGGATGTGTTTCACTCCTCACTTGGTTAGCGTGGAGGAGCGTCTGTTAGGAATTGTCTGCAAGGTCAAATGTGTGTTAAGGAGTGATTGGGGTCTCGGACTTCGTGCGGTTCGTACCATATATCGCGGCTTATTTGTGGCCTGTGCCACATATGGAGCCGCTATATGGTGGGAATTAGCATCTAAGGCCCGGGGTCGCCAAAAACTTCTCTCCATACAATGTTGTTTGATGGTTGCCTGTTTGCCTGTATGTCGCACCATTTCTACAGATGCGTTACAGGTGTTGTTAGGTGCGCCTCCTCTTGACCTGATTGTTATAAAGCGTGCTGTTGCATTTAGGTTAAGAAGAGGCTTAAGTGTCTCATTGCTGTCGAATTGGATTTCCGATGAGGATGTTGCGAGGGAGGGCTATCTAAGGAGCAAAAGGCTTCTATATGATAGTGTTAGGAGTAGGTGGCAAGACCGTTGGGACAATAGCCCTAACGGTCGGGTGACTTACGAGTACATTCGGGATGTTAGATTTGTAGAGGAAAACCCAGACTTCAGATTCTGTATGAGTCTGGGTTTCTTGCTTACTGGGAATGGACCTTTGAATGCATTTTTGCATCAGAGGAACATTTCCGAAAGTCCGGAGTGTATATGTGGGGCACTCTCTGAGGACTGGATGCATGTCATAACGGAATGCCCGATGTACTCGGACATTAGGGACCTTGGGGGTATGGGGATTAGCTGGACTGATGGACAGCTAGATGCTAGTGGTGTGATCTCGGATAGTCGGAATGCCGAACATTTAGAGTCGTTTGATAGGTTTGCACGTGTTTTGTTCAGTCGGCGTAGGCAATTAGTTGTAAATCGGGTAGGGGAGGTATAATTTTTTATACCATTAACTTAAATGGTCACCAGTCCGGAGCAGTATGGTAGCTCAACTGGTAGTAGCTGCAACTACGAGGTCTGACCGGAGACTTAATTCTGGTACCACGGGGAGTAGGAGCCCTTGGAGTTCGCTCCAACCTACTCATGCGGACTGGCCCCTCGGGGAGTATCGTGGTGGTTGTGGTTTAATACCCGAATGCGGGAAGAGTGTTTTGATCACTCAATGTGGAGTTGCACTGCAACCGGGTGCCGGACCCAAAGTACGGCAGAGGTTTTAGATAGACCTCGAACCTCACCAAGGTGGTTAGTGTGTCCATTCCACACTGCCAATTGGTACCGAATAATGCGTAGCATTTTTCGGGGCGCTGATCATCGCATTTAATTGATCCGCTGTGCTTCGGAGCACCGTGAGATAAGGCCGTCATCGGCAGGTACTCACGCAAAAACACACCGGACGTTGTCCCTATCTGCAAAGAGCCGAAACCACATGGTGATATATTTGCATATAAGTACTAATTAATTTTCATATAAATACTAATTGTATGAATTCAAACAAGTAAATAATTTTCATAGAAATACTAAATAATTTTCATATAGATACCAAGTATATGAATTCATACAAGTAAAAAATTTTCATATAAATACTAAATAATTTTCATATAGATACTAAGTTTATGAATTCATACAAGTTAAAAATTTTCATATAAATACTAAATAATTTTCATATAGATACTAAGTTTATGAATTCATACAAGTAAAAAATTTTCATATAAATACTAAATAATTTTCATATAGATACTAAGTTTATGAATTCATACAAGTAAAAAATTTTCATATAAATACTAAATAATTTTCATATAGATACTAAGTTTATGAATTCATACAAGTTAAAAATTTTCATATAAATACTAAATAATTTTCATATAGATACTAAGTTTATGAATTCATACAAGTTAAAAATTTTCATATAGGTACTAAGTTTATGAATTCATACAAGTTAAAAATTTTCATATAGATACTAAATTTATGAATTCATACAAGTAAAAAATTTTCATATAAATACTAAATAATTTTCATATAGATACTAAGTTTATGAATTCATACAAGTAAAAAATTTTCATATAAATACTAAATAATTTTCATATAGATACTAAGTTTATGAATTCATACAAGTTAAAAATTTTCATATAAATACTAAATAATTTTCATATAGATACTAAATAATTTTCATATAAATACTAAATAATTTTCATATAGATACTAAGTTTATGAATTCATACAAGTTAAAAATTTTCATATAAATACTAAATAATTTTCATATAGATACTAAAAAATTTTCATATAGGTACTAAGTTTATGAATTCATACAAGTAAATAATTTTCATATAAATACTAAATAAGTTTCATGTAGATACTAAGTATATGAATTCATACAAGTAAAAAATTTTCATATAAATACTAAATAATTTTCATATAGATACTAAGTTTATGAATTCATACAAGTAAAAAATTTTCATATAAATACTAAATAATTTTCATATAGATACTAAATAATTTTCATATAGGTACTAAGTTTATGAATTCATACAAGTAAAAAATTTTCATAGAAATACTAAATAATTTTCATATAGATACTAAGTTTATGAATTCATACAAGTAAACAATTTTCATAGAAATACTAAATAATTTTCATATAAATACTAAATAATTTTCATATAGATACTAAATAATTTTCATATAGGTAGTAAGTTTATGAATTCATACAAGTAAAAAATTTTCATAGAAATACTAAATAATTTTCATATAGATACTAAGTTTATGAATTCATACAAGTAAATAATTTTCATATAAATACTAAATAATTTTCATATAGGTAGTAAGTTTATGAATTCATACACGTAAAAAATTTTCATAGAAATACTAAATAATTTTCATATAGATAATAAGTTTATGAATTCATACAAGTAAACAATTTTCATAGAAATACTAAATAATTTTCATATAAATAATAAATAATTTTCATATAAATACTAAATAATTTTCATGTAGATACTAAGTATATGAATTCATACAAGTAAAAAATTTTCATATAAATACTAAATAATTTTCATATAGATACTAAGTTTATGAATTCATACAAGTAAAAAATTTTCATATAAATACTAAATAATTTTCATATAGATACTATATAATTTTCATATAGGTAGTAAGTTTATGAATTCGTACAAGTAAAAAATTTTCATAGAAATACTAAACAATTTTCATATAGATACTAAGTTTATGAATTCATACAAGTAAACAATTTTCATAGAAATACTAAATAATTTTCATATAGATACTAAGTATATGAATTCATACAAGTAATTAATTTTCATATAAATACTAATTAATTTTCATATAGATACTAAGTTTATGAATTCATACAAGTTAAAAATTTTCATATAAATACTAAATAATTTTCATATAGATACTAAGTTTATGAATTCATACAAGTTAAAAATTTTCATATAAATACTAAATAATTTTCATATAGATACTAAGTTTATGAATTCATACAAGTTAAAAATTTTCATATAAATACTAAATAATTTTCATATAGGTACTAAGTTTATGAATTCATACAAGTTAAAAATTTCCATATAGATACTAAATTTATGAATTCATACAAGTAAAAAATTTTCATATAAATACTAAATAATTTTCATATAGATACTAAGTTTATGAATTCATACAAGTAAAAAATTTTCATATAAATACTAAATAATTTTCATATAGATACTAAGTTTATGAATTCATACAAGTTAAAAATTTTCATATAAATACTAAATAATTTTCATATAGATACTAAATAATTTTCATATAAATACTAAATAATTTTCATATAGATACTAAGTTTATGAATTCATACAAGTTAAAAATTTTCATATAAATACTAAATAATTTTCATATAGATACTAAATAATTTTCATATAGGTACTAAGTTTATGAATTCATACAAGTAAATAATTTTCATATAAATACTAAATAAGTTTCATGTAGATACTAAGTATATGAATTCATACAAGTAAAAAATTTTCATATAAATACTAAATAATTTTCATATAGATACTAAGTTTATGAATTCATACAAGTAAAAAATTTTCATATAAATACTAAATAATTTTCATATAGATACTAAATAATTTTCATATAGGTACTAAGTTTATGAATTCATACAAGTAAAAAATTTTCATAGAAATACTAAATAATTTTCATATAGATACTAAGTTTATGAATTCATACAAGTAAACAATTTTCATAGAAATACTAAATAATTTTCATATAAATACTAAATAATTTTCATATAGATACTAAATAATTTTCATATAGGTAGTAAGTTTATGAATTCATACAAGTAAAAAATTTTCATAGAAATACTAAATAATTTTCATATAGATACTAAGTTTATGAATTCATACAAGTAAATAATTTTCATATAAATACTAAATAATTTTCATATAGGTAGTAAGTTTATGAATTCATACACGTAAATAATTTTGATATAGGTACTAATTAATTTTCATATAAATACTAATTGTATGAATTCATACAAGTAATTAATTTTCATATAAATACTAATTAATTTTCATATAAATACTTAATAAATTTCATATAAATACTAATTAATTTTCATATAGATACTAATTTTCATATAAGTACAAAAAATTAAAAAAAAAAATAAATGTTAAGCTATTTTTGATTTTGTAATATTTCTTATAAGCATAATGCTCGTAGAAAATGATATAAATTACTTGTGTATATATGAATTTAAAACTTTTATATGGTTAAACAGATTTTTTTTTCATTTCGGGTTGGTGAGGTGTACGTGGCAGAAAACATATATGTTGTATGAAACTTTGACATTAGTACTTGTATGAAAATTTTAATACTAGTATGAAATTGCATACTTAGTACTTATATGAAAATTTTTTTCATATAAATATAAAAGTATTTAAGTGTAATATATAAATGAAAGCAAAAAAATGTATTCCTGGTTTGCCACAGTTGGTTTAAATAGAAATAATTTTGTTAATAATGAAATGTTATTAATTGAGATTATTCTTCTATACCTAACATAATGTAGTCGTTTTTTTTTTTAATTTAACTTTTTTTGGGGTTTGCTCTTCTATTCACATAAAATATATGTGGGTAAAGAATAAAATTCAATAAAGTTAAATATTTATATTATTACGCTCGAATACTTTCATATCATATATGAAATAAAATGAAAAATAATTGAATTGAAATTATTAATTTCAAATCAAAAGAAAAACGTATATACTCTTAAAAAAAGATATATACACTATATGCATTGAAATAAAGTAAAATGTATAAAAAATGATATTATTTGAAAGTTTTACAAATACAAGAAGAAACATCGTCCTTACATTAATAATTATATTATATATGTATAGAGAACGAAAATTCTTTCTCACGATAAGATACAATATCTC
>NC_071672.1:847500-865000 GCF_028554725.1 Zeugodacus cucurbitae | reverse complement strand
AAAAAGGAATTACTGTTTTTGTTGGACTAAGACATGCGCAACTTGTAAATGTTTGGGTTGAAAATTACAATTTATTGAAAGATGTTTTAAAATAATTTATATAATATACGAAAACGAAATGTTATTCTTTCAATAAATTAAAAACTCTTGACGTTAAATTAAAATAAAAAAAAAAAATTATCACTCTAAGCGGTGGATCACTCGACTCATGGGTCGATGAAGAACGCAGCTAACTGTGCGTCATCGTGTGAACTGCAGGACACATGAACATCGACATTTTGAACGCATATTGCAGTAAATGCTGTTATGTACTTTAATTAATTTTAAAGTGCTGCTTGGACTACATATGGTTGAGGGTTGTAAGACTATGCTAAATTAGTTGCTTATTCTTTTAGTCAATTAAAAGAATTTAAGCACATGGTATATTACTGGATTGTATTTTTCAATCCATAATATTAATAGCATAAAAAGAAATATAGAAAATATATTCTTGAACACCTCATATTTGAACGAAATTTTATAATAAATAAGAATCTTAGTATTCCCAAAAACAATAAAATTTCAATATTATTTCAAATAATATATACATTTAGAGGAACGTCTAGCATAAAATATTATTTTATTATAGGATTGTCTTTAAATGTAAAAAAGCAAGAAAATAATATTGTTGTTATAATGAAAAGTAGTACGTACGGGATGAAAAGATTGAATATTTATTATTAAGAAAATTATTGGTGTTAAGAAATAATTATGTATGTTTCTTTAAAATAGCAAAAAGCTAAAATATAAAATAAATATAAATATTTTTATACAACCTCAACTCATATGGGACTACCCCCTGAATTTAAGCATATTAATGAGGGGTGGAAAAGAAACTAACATGGATTTTCTTAGTAGCGGCGAGCGAAAAGAAAATAGTTCAGCACTAAGTCACTTTGTCTATATGGCAAATGTGAGATGCAGTGTATGGAATATCTTAATATCTAGTATGAGAAATTAACGATTTAAGTCCTTCTTAAATGAGGCCATTTACCCATAGAGGGTGCCAGGCCCGTATAACGTTAATGATTATATATATATATATATATTTGGCGTAGGAACCGCTTTAAGCGATTATAGCCGAATCCACCAGAGCGCGCCACTCATTCCTCCTTTTTGCTTTTTGGCGCCAACTGGAAACACCAAGTGAAGGCAGGTCACTTTGCACTTGGTCTTTCCACCGGAGTGGAGGTCGTCCTCTTCCGCGGCTTCCTCCAGCGGGTACTGCATCGAATACTTTCAGAGCTGGAGTGTTTTCTTCCATCCGTACAACATGACCTAGCCAGCGTAGCCGCTGTCTTTTTATTCGCTGAACTATGTCAATGTCGTCGTATAAATCGTACAGCTCATCGTTCCATCGTCTGCGGTATTCGCCGTTGCCAATGTTTAGAGGACCATAAATCTTGCGCAAAACCTTTCTCTCGAAAACTCCTAGTGCCGTCTCATCGGATGTTGACATCGTTCACGCTTCAGCGCCATACATCAGGACGGGAATAATGAGCGACTTATAGAGTTTGATTTTGGTTCGTCGAGAGAGGACTTTACTTTTCAATTGCCTACTCAGTCCAAAGTAGCACCTGTTGGCAAGAGTGATTCTGCGTTGGATTTCAAGGCTGGCATTGTTGGTGTTGTTAATGCTGGTTCCCAGATAAACGAAATTATCTACAACTTCAAAGTTATGACTGTCAACAGTGACGTGGGAGCCAAGACGCGAGTGCGCCGACTGTTTGTTTGATGACAGGAGATATTTCGTCTTGTCCTCGTTCACCACCAGACCCACTTTTTACTTGTATGAATTCATAAACTTAGTACCTATATGAAAATTATTTAGTATCTATATGAAAATTATTTAGTATTTCTATGAAAATTATTTACTTGTATGAATTTATAAACTTAGTATCTATATGAAAATTATTTAGTATTTATATGAAAATCGACCTCGTCGGCTGATGAAGGTACTGGACCTTCGGTTGGGTCCCCGCCGCGTAGGAAGGTGAGGATAGGATCGCCATCGTTGGTGATGTTAGGGGATGGGAGTAGTTGTGCTGATATGGGTGACACCGCTGAAGAAGTGGTTGTCCACCCTATTGTTAGCAACCGTGGAGGTGTAGTGAGGATTAAGGGGAAGAAGCGCATTAAGGGTACTTCTGCAAAGGAGTGTCCTGTTAGCGCTGTTAAGGAGGGTGGAGAAAATGGTGGTGTGGTTGGGGGAGGCGCTATCAGCCATGTTGCTGCCATGAAGGCAGTGACGGCGGAATTAAACGCATTGGTGTTTGGGGTTAAAGACTTTGAGGTCACTACTGCGAAGGGGCTGATGGAGCTTGCCTCGAAGTACGAGGCGCTTCTGATGACGGTAGTAACCGAGAATGCCCATCTTCGCGGTCAGGTTGACGCTCTCAGGGGGGGTTGTGGGGGATCTATTCCCCAATCGAAGAGGTCGGTTGTGGGTTTGGCTCCGGCTGAGTCGTTGCGTGCGCCTCCAGCGCCTGTGTTGGAGGCGATTGCTCCGGCATTGCCGAAGCCGGTTGAGAATTGGTCGGTGGTGGTGAGAAGCAAGGCCCCGACCACCTCCTCCATTGTCGCAACTGTGCATTTAAGGGTAGGCCTGCTGGGCATCTTATGATGTCAGCTGTCTGCCCGATTTACTGTGGCGTTGTTGAGCGTGCCCTCTCCAGACACTGATGGGGGGGATTTTTCAGCTTAATTGTCAGGGGTCGTATGCCGTTATGTGTGAGTTGGGGGGTTGTATGATTGAGGGGACTTGGCATTGCCTTACTTCAGGAGCCTTACGCCACCAATGGTGTGGTTCGGGGTCTTCCTGGAGGTTTTAGGGTCTTTACGGACCTTGGGGTTAATGCTGCAATAGTTGTGAACGATTCCGGCTACGATTGTGTAGTCTTGGATTCGTCACAACAGGGGGTGTGTGTGTCTATAGAGGGGGAGTTCGGTAGAATGATTGTCGCTAGTTTGTATTGCAAATTTAGCGAGCCCCTAGAGCCCTACCTGGGCTATATGGATAAGTTACTACTTCTGGCGAGTGGTAGCCCATTAGTCCTAGGGTTGGATGCGAATGCCTCGTCCTCGATGTGGTTTAGTAAGGTATCCAGACATTCGTCTGGATATCAAAGCCACGTTCGAGGCGAGGTAATGAATGAATGGGTGTTGGCTAAGGGCCTTCACATTCTGAATGAGCCGAGTGAGTGGTATACGTTTGATGGGCCTAGGGGTGTGAGTGATATTGACGTGACGCTTATGAATGAGGCAGCAAGTAGAGTGTTTGATTTTAAGTGGGAGGTTAGAGGAGGGTGGGGTCTGAGTGATCATAATTTGATCCAAATTGTGGTTGCTCCTCGTTCCCCTCCTTTGGGGTGTGTGAGTCCATTGCGGCGATGGCGTACCTCTGGTATTGACTGGAACCGATATGGACAGAGTGTAAGGGAAGCGGTGTTAGAAATACCGCTTAGAGTGTTTGATGATCTGGAGGTGGATGAGCAAATTGCTCGGCTGTGTGAGTTGGTGTGGGGTGTGAATGACAGATTGTTCAGGAAGTGTGGAAGTTTTAGGGTTAGAAAAATTAAGTGGTAGACGCATGAGTTAACCTTGAAGAGGAGGACTGTCCGGCGGTTGAGACGAAAGTTTCAACGTGCTCGGCGGTTCAATTCTGATAGGCTGTCCCAGATTAGGTATGATTTTAGTTGTGCGATGAATGAATATAAAGATATGATTGTGAAAATTAAAGAAGAAGAGTGGAGGAGTTTTGTGAATGACAATAGGGATGACCCCTGGGGTCAGGTCTATAAGATCTGCAGGGGTCGTAAGAGGGAGGATATCACCTCTCTTCGTGTTGGTGACACTGTGTTATCAACGTGGAGAGAGTGTGCTGGGGTTCTGTTAGGAGCGTTCTTTCCCAGGGCTGAGGTTCAGGCACCCCATGCACATGAGGTACCTGTTCCTCCATTAGATGATGGGGAGCTGGGATATGCCTTTGGCCTGGTCAGGTCTAAACGGTCTCCAGGTTTTGATGGTCTGAACGTAGAGATGTGCAAATGCTTGTGGAAGTTCATTCCGGAATACTTGGAGGTCATTTATGATAAGTGCATTTGTGAGGGATATTTTCCACGTGAGTGGAAAAGTGCCAGGGTTGTTCCTCTCCTGAAGTCTCCTGATAAGATCAGGAGTGATCCTCGTTCTTATCGGGGCATCAGTCTCCTTCCAGTGCTTGGAAAAGTGCTGGAAAGAGTTATGGTAGAACGGCTTCAGGAGCTAACGCGGGATTTGAGGTCGAATAGGCAGTATGGGTTCAGGAAAGGACGCAGTGTAGAAGATGCCTGGATGTAAGTTCAGAATGCTGTGAGGGAGAATACCAACAAATATGTCCTTGGCATATTTGTTGACTTCAAGGGGGCGTTTGATTACCTAATCTAGGATCGTGTGATTCAACGGCTAGAGGAACTTAACTGTTCGGAAATTAGCCTCTGGCGGAGCTTCTTTTCGGACAGGAAAGCCTCTATCGTTGGTATGAATGGGAGTGTGGAGATTGGAGTGGTTCGTGGCTGCCCGCAGGGATCCATCTGTGGTCCATATATTTGGAACCTCATGATGAACTCATTGCTTGGGCAGCTCGAACCACTCTGCAGGTGTTGTGCGTATGCGGATGACCTACTTCTTTTGGTCGAAGGCTGTTCGAGGTCTGAGATTGAAAGGGTAGGAGGGCAATTGTTGGAGATTGCTCATAATTGGGGTGTGGGTGTGGGGGTTGAGATATCGATGGATAAAACGGTGACAATGCTCTTAAAGGGTAGACTGTCACCGGGGCGTCCACCGGTTGTCCGTGTGAATGGGGTCAGTATCAGGTATGTGACGCAAGTCAAATATCTGGGGTTGACCATGAGTGAAAGAATGTGTTTTACTCCACACTTAGTGAATGTGAAGCGGAGGCTGCAGGCGATTGTTGGTAGTGTCAGGCGCGTTTTACGGAGTGATTGGGGTCTCGGGCGTCGTGCTGTTCGCTCCATATATCGAGGTTTGTTTGTGGCCTGTGCCACTTATGGATCTCCTATATGGTGGAAGGTGGCTACGATGGTTTCGGGTCGTCGAAAACTTCTTTCTATACAGCGTTGCATGATGCTTGCCTGTTTGCCTGTATGTCGCACCGTTTCTACGGATGCGTTGCAGGTTTTATTGGGTGTGCCCCCTCTTGACCTGATTGTTTTACAGCGTGCTGTTTCTTTCAGGTTGAGGAGGGGTTTGAGTGTGTTATTGCTGCGGAATGAATGGATTTCTGACGATGATGTGAAGAGGTTGGGATATCTAGGAAGCAAGAGGCTTCTAGATGACAGGGTTAGGAGTAGGTGGCAAGACCGTTGGGATAATAGTCCTAACGGTCGTGTGACTTATGAGTACATTCGGGATGTTGGGTTTGTTGGGGAAAACCCAGATTTCAGATTCTGTCTGAGTCTGGGTTTCCTACTTACGGGGCATGGGGCTTTGAATGCTTTTTTGCATCAGAGGCGCCTCTCTGATGGAATGGAATGTATGTGTGGGGCGCGTGTTGAGGATTGGGTGCATGTTATTGCTGAATGCCCGATGTACTCGGACATTAGGGACCTTGGGAGTATGGGGATTAGTTGGACTGATGGACGGTTAGATGTTAGTGGTGTGATCTCCACTAGTTGGGATGCCGAACGATTAGAATTATTTGGTGTGTTTGCGCGTGAGGTGTTTAAGCGGCGAAGACAATTAGCTGGAAACTAAGTATAGTTTCTTTGTGTGAATGGTGTGTGTATTGTGTGTGTATTGGATGAGAGAATGGGGTCCAACCCCTGGTCACCAGTCCAGAGCAGTATGGAAGCTCAACTGGTAGTAGTTTCAACTACGAGGTCTGACCGGAGACTTAATTCTGGTACCACGGGGAGTAGGAGCCCTTGGAGTTCGCTCCAACCTACTCGTGCGGACTGGCCCCTCGGGGAGTATCGTGGTGGTTGTGGTTTAATACCCGAATGCGGGGAGAGTGATATTTGTCACTCAATGTGGAGTTGCATTGCAACCGGGTGCCGGACCCAAAGTACGGCAGAGGTTTTAGATAGGCCTCGAACCTCACCAAGGTGGTTAGTGTGTCCATTCCACACGCCAATTGGTACTGAATAATGCATTGCATTTTTCGGGGCGCTGATCATCGCATTGATTTGATCCGCTGTGCTTTTGAGCACCGTGAGGTAAGGCCGTCGTCGGCAGGTACTCACGTTAATATTGGCTTTAGATGTCCCTATCTACTGAGACGTGTTTTCGTTTCTGTGCGTTTTCTGTGTCGTGAATTTTGTGTGAATTGGTGTTTTTTGTGTGGGAGCCCTCAGCATTGGATGTAAGGACATTCATTTTGAGTATTTGTGTATTAGTTTGTGATTTGTGGTAGTTTTTTAGCGCATTTGCATACATATTTACGCATTAGTATATTAATATATACGTGTGTGTATATATGTTTATTGTATGTGTAGATAAAGTTTGTCAGTACGTGTATACTTTTTCTGTAGTTGGCTTTGTGTATTTTTACATTACTGCAAGTGTTTGAATATATATACAATTGTATGTATATTTTCTCATTTGTTAGTTTGTGTGTGCATATCATAGCTGGCTTTTGAAAATTTTTACATTGCGGCAGGTGTTTATTTATATACGTGTAGTTGAGTGTATTTTTGGAAATTTGAATTTGTTTTTGTGAAAAGAAAATTTGTTTGAGCAAGTGTTTTTTGTGTGACGTAATTTGTTTTTCGTCTGTTGTTTTTTGAGCACAGGTGTTTTTTGAGCACAGGTTTTTTTTTTTTTTTTTTTTTTTTATAGTAGGGGGAAGCATCGAAAGCCGGAGTGCGGAACTTTAATCCGCTAAACCTAACCAACTCCCAACACAAGACTCTCCCACGGAACCACCGGATTAAGTATTACTTCGTGGGAGTGACTAGACTTTTTAAGTCTCCTCTATAATACGGACTGACTGACGCCTAATCTGTTCTAAATGTCTAAGTTCTGTCATAATAAAAGCTGTTGCGTTGCTAACAGCTTTCCATTTATCGGGAGACTGACACATAAGTGCAGTCAAATTTTCCACCATTAAACTACCTCCTAGGGCAATTTTAAGCCTATCTCTTGTACTTAAAAATCGGGGGCACTCGAAAAATATGTGTTCACAGTCTTCTATGGACTCTGTACACATCGGACAATACGGACTAGTGTCATGACGGAATTTATATAGGTAGCTTCTGAAGCATCCGTGACCACTTAATAATTGGGTCAAGTGGAAATCAAGGTCCCCATGCTGTCTATTTATCCACGAATGGATGTCAGGTATGAGTCTGTGGGTCCACCGTCCTTTAGTTGAAGTTTCCCACCGCTGCTGCCACATTGTTATGCTCTTATTTCTCTCGTCTCTCTTTTTGGTTTCTGTTATTTCTGAGAGTTCGTTTAATCTTGCGAATTCATCACCCTGGATGTCTATGGGCGGTATACTTGCCAGTACTTCAGCCGCTTCGCTGGATATAGTGCGGAAAGCACTTATTACTCTTATTGCTGAGAGTCGATGTACAACATTTATTGGTTTTGCATACGCTTTTATGTCTAGCGCCTGGACCCATATTGGGGCCGCATATAATATTACGGAGCTCATGGCTTTTGCAATTAAAAAACGCCGGCTGGAACGCACACAGCCTCTATTTGCCATCATTCTTGATAAGGCGTTATAAATCTTATTTGCTTTATTTGCCGTGTACGCCAAGTGTTCCTTGAATTTAAGCTTAGAGTCTAATATTACCCCTAAATACTTTAACTTTGGCTGTGAAATAATCGCACAATCTCCAATAGTTATGGTTATTTTTTCCTCAAGTTTCCTGGTACTTATAAGCAATACTTCTGTTTTGTGCTCCGCCAGTTCCAAGCTCATGGAAGAGAACCATTGGCGCAGACCATTTATACACTCATTACATTTGTTCTGAAGGTCACCGAGCTGTTTAGATACTGCTACCACAACAAGATCGTCCGCGTATGCAACTAGTTTTACATTTTTTGGTTGTTGTTTTTCCATAAGAGCGGACCTAAAACAGAGCCTTGTGGGACTCCACTAGAAATAGAGTAGCTCTTAGTTCCTTCGTCGGTGTCGAAGATCAATCTTCTGTTTTCAAAATAGCTCATAATAATATTTATCAAGTATTTGGGGGCGCGTATTGTATATAATGCTTTGAATATATTTGCCCACTTTGCTGAGTTGAACGCATTCTTTACATCCAGGGTAATCAGCGCACAATATTCTTTTGTACCACCTTTCCACCTTTTGCCACTTACTGCACATTTTGCAGTGTCAACGACTTCTCTTAGCGCGTCGATAGTGGATCTCTTTTTTATGAAGCCGTATTGTCTCTCTGATAGTCCTCCGGCTTCCTGGATTGCAAGCTCCAAGCGGTTTCTTATTATGTTTTCGTACACTTTCCTTATTGTGTCGAGCATACACAGAGGTCGGTACGATGATGGTTCTTCAGGTGGTTTCTTTGGTTTTGGAAGTAAAACCAGACGCTGAACTTTCCAGGGGTCGGGGAACACCCCTTCTTTTATACATGCGTTGTACATTTTAGTAAACAGGGTGGGATTTGAAGTTATGGCTACCTTGAGGGCTCTATTTGGTATACCATCTAATCCTGGCGCTTTGTTGTTTTTAATTTTTTTCGCTATAGCCAATAGTTCTTCTTCCGTAACTAAAAGGGGTGACTCTGTAATATCGTTTCGGTCAGCTCTGGGAATCGGTTCGTGTGTCGGAAATAGTGCTTCGACAACTTTCTTCATGAACAGGCCGCTTTTAGGTTGTTGCGATTTATTTTTGAACTTCGACATACATATTTTGTATGCAGTTCCCCAGGGATCAATATTTGCTTCCTCGCAGAGCTTTTCAAAGCAGGACTTTTTGCTGCGGGATATGGCTGACTTCAAGAGCTTCTTATGTCTTTTAAATGTTTCTCTAAGGATACCTTCGTTTTCTCTACCCTGGTGGCGCTGTAGGTTACGTCTAGCTGAGTGACAAAGCTTCCTTAACGTGGCAATTTCATCATTCCACCAATATACTGGACGTCGTTTGTTGTGATATTTTGTCCTTCGCATTGTTGCGTCGCATGCTGCGACCAGCTGTCTCCGCAATGCGGTTACCAAGTGGGTGGCGTCTTCGTCAGGTGCCTTTACTGCACTCCAGACTATCTCGAAAACATCAGCATCGAACTCGTTTTGCTTCCAGCTACGTTTCTGAGAAGTGTTTCCTCTCAGGGGTTCCATTTCTCGGAATACTAAGACTTCAGCAATGATAGCCATGTGATCACTATTTGTGAACATGTCTGACACCTCCCACTTCATGTGTCTGCTAAGTGCGTCATTTACAAACATAAGGTCTATTATAGAACCTTTATTACCTTTCTGATATGTGTTTTTTGTACCGCTATTTATTAACGTAAGGCTAGTTTGACTCAAAAACTCTAAAATTAAGCGCCCACGATGGTTTGTACTTCTGCTGCCCCAAGCAGTAGACCATGCATTAAAATCACCTGCTATTATTATAGGCGTTTTGCCTCTAATTTCCAGAGACAGCTCAAGGAGAAAGTTTTCAAATTCCATGGTTGATGCGCTGGGGCGAGCATAGCAGCTTACAAAATAAATACCAGATATATTCGCCCATGTGAAGCCAATTTGAGCTCCTCTGGAGCATGAGGTGATAGGTTTTCCTTTGCAGGACCATATCGCCGCCTTCCCACTTATGTCCGTGATCCAAGTGTTTTCCGAGCGCTGAGTATATTGTTCGCTCAATAAAGCAATATCGATATTATTCTCAAACAGCGTCTGTTTTAGCAGTTCTTGTGCTGCAGCGCAATGATTTAAATTTAGCTGCAAAATCTTCATTTTCGCAGTGATTTGGACATTTCTATGTACTTGGGGCAAGTCGTGCTCAAGACTGAGTGATCTCCTTTGCAAAGCATGCAGCTTGGAGCGTTAGTGCATATCTTTGCAACGTGACCCCCATTTCCACATCGTCTGAAGAGGGAAGACCTGTCAATCGGGTTGCAGCATGTTCGTGCCATGTGACCTAGTTGGAAACACCTAAAACATCGAGGAATAGGGGCATATTCCCTAAGGCGACAAATTGACCACCCAATCTTAATTTTGCCAAGCTTCAGTGCCGTTTTGGCATCCTGAGCACGAAGGCACACCAGAGCTATTTGTGTGCCGCTACGCGTTTTTCGAATATTTTTAATATTTGATTTCCCTATGTCTTGGAATCCGCACTCCTTTTGCAATGCTTCGCAAATTTCTTCAGGAGTGGTAATTTCATCCAAGTCCTTACATACTATAGTAACGTTGTGGGTCTTAGGCTGTATTACGGCCATTTCTCCGACCACTTCCTCTAGGGCATTTTGAAAAGTTTCCGCTCTTTTATCCGCTTGGTTTTTTAGCTCAAGTAACAGGTCTCCTCTAAGTGTTTTCCTAATGTATGTCACATTCGAACCCAATTCTTCGAGCTCGCTACTGCTTTTTATTTTACGCAGGATATCAGCATAAGAAGCTCCCTCTTTTTTTCTTAAAATGATAGCGTCTGGTTTCAGCCTTATTTTTTTCTCTATTGACCTCCTCTTCTTTACCACGTCCACCCATTTTTCACCTGCGCTGGATTCATTTCCAGAGGTATATGCCAGTGGTAATTTCACGGCCTCGCTGTATGTTGCCTGTGATTTTTCGATTATATTTTTAGGCTTCTTAGTTGGTGGTAATTGGCCTTGTAACTCCCGCAGTCTTTTTGGGGTATTTGCCTCTTTACTAATATGTACTTTCTCTACCATAGTTTTTTTCAAAACACTATCATTTTTCTCTGCTTTGTTATACAGACTCACTATGCTGCTTACTACATCGCGCATGGCTTGGTTAATATGCCTTTGGCCAGACATGATATTTTCCAACTCTTTAATTTTGTTACCAAGTCTACTGAGAACACTTGCAGTTTCACCGATCTGCGATTTCTGATTTTTGTCCCCGCTGTTAGTTTGATCGGCATTGTCGCAGTTCTTTGCTGATCCAGCCGCGGTGGATACCTCCTTGCTGCCGTTTGGGGGCGTTCTCATAATTTTGGAGTTCCTCCTAAAAGGATTCTCCGGTGTTCGCCCAACACCATTTTCAGAGGCCATACCTCAGTAAACAAAATGGTTGGGAACACCTGTCAATAGGTACGTTCAGTCCCTAACGCTAAAACTCTGCTTATATTTCCAATGGTTGGCAACGCCAAAACCAAAGGAGAAAAGAAAACAAAAAAGGGGATCAGCTGATCTAGCAAAACAAAACGGCAAAATAAATTATGAGCACGTTTTTTGTCTTAATCGCTGATAGGGGAAATAATGTTTGTTTTTTACAATTTGCCGCGAAAAAATAACAGGCAAGTGAAAATTAATTTTAATAAAAAAGAAATTTCTACTTATCTATTCCTGTAGGTATGGTGTCCGGTCAAAGTTTACCAGTTTTCCGAGAAGCTTCTAGCAAAACTAATGTTGTTGATGTGAAAAACTAGGATAATCGTACAAAACCCCAGGACCTCACACAAAAAACGTCCACTTCACTTCACTTCTAAACGCTGTGTTTTGAGCACAGGTGTTTTCGTGCACAGGTGTTTTTGAGCACAGGTGTTTTCGAGCACAGGTGTTTTCGAGCACAGGTGTTTTTGAGCACAGTAGTTTTGTGTGTGTAGGCGCGTGTTAGGTAGTACCTTTTGGGGTTTACGTGGTTTACCCACATTGTTAGCGTGGGTGCTGACTCTCATATAGTCTCAGTGTTTTCTGTGTTTGTTGTTTTTCTGCTTTTTGGTTTTTCTGCCAGTGAGTGTTGTGTCGAGTGTCTGGTACTGAGTTGCCACTTGTTTCCGGGGGGATTGGGCAGGTTTTGCTCAAAGGGTACCGGTGTCTGTCCGAGTGTTGAAGGTGCTGATTTTTGTTTAGACTGCGTTCATAGCTGTTAACCTTAGACCCACAGTGCGATTTTGTTCAGCCCCACATCGGTTGGCTTGGAGCCGCTACGGGGACTTTGTTCTGTCCGGCGGTCTTTTTGAGTAGCCTTTCCAGACCTTTGGCTGGTTGTGGGCTGTGCCCTCGGGCCCCATAACAGTGATGGTGGAAACGTCGTCGGGTGATGAGGAGGTGAGGCCACCGGTGAGGTCTCCGCCGCGGAGGAGGGCGCGTTTGGGGTCGCCTCTGATGGTTAAATCGGAGAACAGTGGGAGTGAGAGCGGTAGCGGAATAGGTGGCACCTCTGAAAAAGCGGTTGCTCACCCCGCAGTTTCGGGTACTGCTAAGCCGGCCGAGAGCGGCGGTAACAGCGGCACTGGGAAGGGCGTCGCGGATAAGGGCGTCGCGGATAAGGGCGTCGCTGATAAGGGCGTCGCGAAGGAGGGATCGACGAAAGTCAGCTCGGGGAAGGAGGGAGGGAAACGTGAGGGTGGAGTTAGTGGGGGTGTGGTTGGGGGAGGCGCTATCAGCCATGTCGCTGCCATGAAGGCAGTGACGGCAGAATTAAATGCCTTTGTGTTTGGGGTGAAGGACTTTGAGGTCACTACCGCGAAGGGGCTGATGGAGCTTGCCTCGAAGTACGAGGCGCTCCTGATGACGGTAGTAACCGAGAATTCCCATCTTCGCGGTCAGGTTGACGCTCTAAGGGGGGGTTGTGGGGGATATATTGCCCAACCGAAGAGGTCGGTTGTGGGGTTGGCTCCGGCTGAGTCGGTGCGTGCGCCTCCAGCACCTGTGTTGGAGGCGATTGCTCCGGCATTGCCGAAGCCCGTGGAGACGTGGTCGGTGGTTGTGCGCAGCAAGGCCCTGACGACTTCCTCTAAGGAAGTCATCAAAAAGTTGGTGAAAGAGGTGGGACCTTCCCTCGGAGTGCGAGTGCACGAGGTGAAGCCGATTAAGGGTGGTGGGGTGGTTATTCGCACCCCCTCTGTTTAAGAGAGGGAAAAGGTGGCGAATAATGCCAAATTCGGGGAGGTGGGATTGGATGTGACTGTGAACCGGAAGTTGGGTCCGCGGGTTGTGGTTCAGGGGGTTCACACCGAAATCTCCCATGATGACTTCATGGAGGAGCTCTTTCGGTTGAACCTCCAGGACGTCAGCCCTGAGGCACGAAAGTCGGATATGCGGATGGTCAGTCGGCCTTGGAAGGTGGCCGCTGATGGTAGCACCAACGTTGTCCTTGAGGTTTCGGACAAATCAATGTCCGCCCTCTTGGAAGCGGGAAGGTGCTACATAAAGTGGTTTTCCTTCAGGGTTCGACCGGATACCCCTGTTGCTGGCTGCTTCCGGTGTATGGGTTTTGACCATAGAGTGGCTGAGTGTAGGGCCAAATCAGATGTCTGTAGGAGGTGCGATCAGGAAGGCCACAGAGCTGCCGGTTGCGTCAATGCACCCCATTGTCGTAACTGTGCATTTAAGGGTAGGCCAGCTGGGCATCTTATGATGTCCGCTGTCTGCCCCATATACTGTGGCGTTGTTGAGCGCGCCCTCGCCAGACACTGATGGGGGGTATCTTTCAGCTAAATTGTCAGGGATCGTATGCCGTGATGTGTGAGTTGGGGGGTTGTATGCTTGAGGGTGGGTGCGGCATTGCCTTACTCCAGGAGCCCTACACCACCAATGGTGTGGTTCGGGGTCTTCCTGGGGTTTTCAGGGTCTTTACGGACCTTGGGGGTAATGCCGCAATTGTTGTGACGGATCCAAACTACGATTGCGTAGTGTTGGATTCGTCGCAACAGGGGGTGTGTGTTACAGTAGAGGGGGAGTTCGGTAGAATGATTGTCGCTAGTTTGTATTGCAAATTTAGCGAGCCCCTAGAGCACTACCTGGGCTATATGGATAAGTTACTACTTCTGGCGAATGGTAGCCCATTAGTCCTAGGGTTGGATGCGAATGCCCCGTCCTCGATGTGGTTTAGAAAGGTATTCAGACATTCGTCTGGATATCAAAGCCACGTTCGAGGCGAGGTAATGAATGAATGGGTGTTGGCTAAGGGCCTTCACAGGGAAGCGGTGTTAGAAATACCGCTTAGAGTGTTTGATGATCTGGAGGTGGATGAGCAAATTGCTCGGCTGTGTGAGTTGGTGTGGGGTGTGAATGACAGATTGTTCAGGAAGTGGGGAAGTTTTAGGGTTAGAAAAATTAAGAGGTGGACGCATGAGTTAACATTGAAGAGCAGGACTGTCCGGCGGTTGAGACGAATGTTTCAACGTGCTCGGCGGTTCAATTCTGATAGGCTGTCCCAGATTAGGTATGATTTTAGTTGTGTGATGAATGAATATAAAGATATGATTGTGAAAATTAAAAAAGAAGAGTGGAGGAGTTTTGTGAATGACAATAGGGATGACCCCTGGGGTCAGGTCTATAAGATCTGCAGGGGTCGTAAGAGGGAGGATATCACCTCTCTTCGTGTTGGTGACACTGTGTTATCAACATGGAGTGAGTGTGCAGGGGTTCTGTTAGGACCATTCTTCTTTCTTGCACAAGAGGTACCGGTTCCTCCACTTGATGATGGGGAGTTGGGATATGCCTTTAGCCTGGTTAGGTCTAAACGGTCCCCAGGTCTTGATGGTTTGAACGGAGAGTTGTGCAAATGCTTGTGGAAGTTCATTCCGGAATACTTGGAGGTCATTTATGATAAGTGCATTTGTGAGGGATATTTTCCACGTGAGTGGAAAAGTGCCAGGGTTGTTCCTCTCCTGAAGTCTCCTGATAAGATCAGGAGTGAACCTCGTTCTTATCGGGGCATCAGTCTCCTTCCAGTGCTTGGAAAAGTGCTGGAAAGAGTTATGGTGGAACGGCTTCAGGAGCTAACGTGGGATTTGAGGTCGAATAGGCAGTATGGGTTCAGGAAAGGACGCAGTGTGGAAGATGCGTGGATGTATGTGCAGAATGTTGTTAGGGAGAATGTCAACAAGTATGTCCTCGGCATATTTGTTGACTTCAAGGGGGCATTCGATTATCTGATCTGGGATCGAGTGATAGAACGGTTAGAGGAACTTGGCTGTCCGGAAATTAGTCTCTGGCGAAGCTTCTTTTCGGACAGAAAAGCCTCTATCGTTGGAATGAATGGGAGTGTGGAGATTGGAGTGGCTCGTGGCTGTCCGCAGGGATCCATCTGTGGTCCATATATATGGAACCTCATGATGGACTCTCTGCTTGGGCAGCTCGAACCACTCTGTAAGTGTTGTGCGTATGCGGACGACCTTCTTCTTCTTGTTGAAGGTCGCTCAAGGCGTGAGTTGGATGGGGTGGGAGAACAATTTTTGGAAATTGTCCACAACTGGGGGATAAGTGTGGGTGTAGACATCTCGATGGACAAAACGGTGACAATGCTTTTAAAAGGCAGACTGTCACCGGGGCGTCCATCGGTTGTCCGAGTGAATGGGGTCGGCATCAGGTATGTGACGCAAGTCAAGTACCTGGGGTTGACCATGAGTGAAAGAATGTGTTTTACTCCACACTTGGTGAGTGTTAAGGTGAGACTGCAGGCGGTCGTAGGTAAGGTTATGCGCGTTTTACGGAGTGGTTGGGGCCTCGGACGTCGTGCTGTTCGCACCATATACCGCGGCTTGTTTGTGGCCTGTGCCACTTATGGAGCTGCTGTAAGGTGGCGAACTGTCACGACGGTCTTCGGTCGCCGAAAGCTCCTCTCCGTCCAGCGTTGCATGATGCTCGCCTGTCTGCCTGTACGTCGCACCGTTTCTACGGATGCGTTGCAGGTGTTACTAGGTGCGCCCCCTCTTGACCTGGTTGTCATACAGCGTGCTGTATCATTCAGGTTAAGAAGGGGTCTGAGTGTGTCATTGCTGCGGAATGATTTGATTTCCGATGATGATGTGGAGAGGGAGGGATATCTAGGGAGCAAGAGGCTTCTAGATGATAGGATCAGGTGTAGGTGGCAAGACCGTTGGGACAGTAGTCTCAATGGTCGGGTGACTTATGAGTACATCCGGGACGTTAGGTATGTAGAAGGAAACCCAGACTTCAGATTTTGTCTAAGTCTGGGTTTCCTGCTTACGGGGCATGGGCCTCTTAATGCATTCTTGCATAAGAGGCACCTTGCAGATAGTCCAGAGTGTATGTGTGGGGCGTGTGTTGAGGATTGGGTGCATGTTATAGCGGAATGCCCGATGTACTCAGACATTTGGGACCTCGGGGGTATGGGGATTAGTTGGACTGATGGACGGATAGATGTTAGTGGTGTGATCTCCACTAGTCGGAATGCCGAACAGTTAGGGTCGTTTGAAAGATTTGCGCGCGTGTTGTTCAGGCGGCGAAGACAATTGGCTGAAGACCGGGGTTAGCTTCTGGTGTGAAAGGTGTATGAATTGGATGAGAGAATGGGATTCAATCCCTGGTCACCAGTCCAGAGCTGTATGGAAGCTCAACTGGTAGTAGTTTCGGCTACGAGGTCTGACCGGAGACTTAATTCTGGTACCACGGGGAGCAGGAGCCCTTGGAGTTCGCTCCAACCTGCTCATGCGGACTGGCCCCTCGGGGAGTATCGTGGTGGTTGTGGTTCAATACCCAAATGCGGGGAGAGTGACTTTGGTCACTCAATGTGGAGTTGCATTGCAACCGGGTGCCGGACCCAAAGTACGGCAGAGGTTTTAGATAGGCCTCGAACCCCACCAAGGTGGTTAGTGTGTCCATTCCACACGCCAATTGGTACCGAATAATGCATTGCATTTTCGGGGCGCTGATCATCGCATTGAATTGATCCGCTGTGCTTTTGAGCACCGTGGAGTAAGGCCGTCGTCGGCAGGTACCCACGTTAATCCCACCGGACGTTGTCCCTATCTACTACTGCCAATTGGTACCGAATAATGCGTAGCATTTTTCGGGGCGCTGATCATCGCATTTTATTGATCCGTTGTGCTTCGGAGCACCGTGAGATAAGGCCGTCATCGGCAGGTACTCACGCAAAAACACACCGGACGTTGTCCCTATCTACTATCTAGCGAAACCACAGCCAAGGGAACGGGCTTGGAATAATTAGCGGAGAAAGAAGACCCTGTTGAGCTTGACTCTAGTCTGGCAGTGTAAGGAGACATAATAGGTGTAGCATAAGTGGGAGATATATAATTTCGGTTATGTATCAACAATGAAATACCACTACTCTTATTGTTTCCTTACTTACTTGATTAAGTGGAACGTGTATCATTGCTTAGCCATTATATGGGTATATTTATATATCTTATGGTATTGGGTTTTGATGCAAGCTTCTTGATCAAAGTACCACGAGTTTGTTATATAATTGTAAACATATTTTAATGAAATGATAGCATTTCGGTGTTATTGTTATAATTAAAAGTTGATATAACTCCAACACTCAGGTATGATCCAATTCAAGGACATTGCCAGGTGGGGAGTTTGACTGGGGCGGTACATCT
>NC_071672.1:750000-845000 GCF_028554725.1 Zeugodacus cucurbitae | reverse complement strand
ATATAATGGTATATTGTATAGTTGTTAGAGAGATTCTTAACATAAAGATACAGCTTTGAACGCAAAGTTATCAAACGACTTTTACAATATACTGAAAAGCAATTGAAATATACAAAAATTGATATAATGGTATATTGTATAATATAAAAACTATGTTTGGTTAAACGGCGGACATAAAAATGATTATATTTACGTAGCCAAATGCATCGTCATCGTATTAGTGACGCGCACGAAGGAATTCAGGAGATTCCTACTGTCCCTATCTGCGCACCGTGAGGTAAGGCCGTCGTCGGCAGGTACTCACGTTAATATTGGCTTTAGATGTCCCTATCTGCGTACCCTGCGGGTTTGGGTAAAGAATATGCCCGAGGTAAGGCATGCCTGTCGTAAGAGGCGACTAAAATCCAAACATGCACAAATAGATAACAGGCTGATGCTAATGGCTGATACTCAGGCTGTTATCTATGCGTGCTAGATAATATATTTCATGGCTTGAACGGAATTATGTTATCTTTTTGATTTAGCTTTTTCCAAAAAGGAATTGGTCACTTCTTTCAAAAAGGGCAATAGTGTTCAAGCCACAATTGCCTACCAGTGCAGAGCAGTATGGAAAGGCTCAACTGGAAGTAGCTTCGGCTACAAAGTCTTACCAGAGACTTAAACTCGGTGCCACGGGGAGCAGGAGCCCAGGACGCTTCGGTTTCCGCCTGCTCGTTGGGTTACGGCCCTTCGGGGAGTATCGTGGTGGCTGTGGTTTCTAAACCTAAATGCAGGCAGAGGGCCTTTGGCTTCTCGGTGTGGAGTTGCAACCAACCGGGTGCCGGACCCAAAGTACGGCAGAGGTTTTAGATGGGCCTCGGCCCTACCAAGGTGGCATAAGTGTGTCCATACCACACGCCAATTGGTACTGGAAGTGTGCATAGCTACAATACAGGGCGCTGATTGACGCATTGTATTAATCCATTTGTGTTTTTGAATACACGTATGGTAAGGCCTTCACAGGTAGGTACATACGTTAAAACAAATCCACAATTGTCCCTATCTGCGAAGAGCCGAAACCACATATAAAGAGCCGAAACCACATATATTTGCATATAAAAAAAAACTAAGTTTGGTTAAACGGCGGACATAAAAATGATTCTATTTACGTAGCCAAATGCATCGTCATCGTATTAGTGACGCGCATAAAGGAATTCAGGAGATTCCTACCCTATCTGCACAGTTGTTTGTAGAACCTCGAAGTGAACGGACGTGTTTGCGCATCATTGCGTGTTTTTAAAAAGCGATTTTTAAAGTATTTTTCAGTATTCTGAAAGTGATAGAATTTTTCGGGTTTTCCGGATTTTCGGTAGCCTGTTGTGAAAATAGACACAGTGAGCAGGTGCGTGAGGGATTATACACATCGTGTGTATTCCCAAAAGTATGTGAGGATAGCGGCATAGGCCATTAACTTGTGTGTGCTAGTGAACAAAGTGTGGGATTTCCCAGCAGTAGTTAGCGGCATCTGTGTGCAGTGCAGGTAGTGATAGTGTACATTAGTACTGTGTGTAATTGTGCGTGAGTGTTAGGCAGCGGAAATGCCTCCACCACGGAGGAGAGGGGCAAAAGCCCCAGCGGAGAGTGAAGACTCCGGGCCTTCAATGGTCCAGGTGGAGTCATCGACGGACGAGGATGGAGTGGGGCAACCCTTGCGGCCCCCACCCAAGAGGAAGGCGCGATTGGGTTCGCCACCTCAGGCGAACTCGGGCGAGAGCGGGTCGGATGGGGGTTTCCAGACGCTAGATACGGTTGCTACGAAAGCAGCCGTAGGAGTGAAGGCGGCGGCGAAGATGGAGCCAATGGAGGCAGGAAAGGTTGCCTGGACAAGGTAGGAGGCAACAAGGGGGGTAAGGGGGGTGTTATTGGGGTTGAGGGTCATGTTACGGCAATGAAAGCCGTAACAGCCCAGTTGAACGAAGTTGTGTTCGGGGCGAAAAGCCTCGAAGTCACAACAATGAAGGAACTCGTAGGGATCGCCTCTAAATATGAGGAGATTCTTATGAGTGTCCTTACGGAAAATGCTCACCTTCGTGGCAAATTGAGGGATTGAAGGGGGGTTGTGGGACATCTTCCGTTCCTCGGAGCACAGCAGGGGCGGCTGCTGCTGCTCCCTCGGCGCCTGCCCCTCCGGCACCCGTGCTGGAGGCAATTGCGCCGACGATGCGGAGACCAGTAGAAACCTGGTCGGTTGTGGTAAGGAGCAAGGCTCCTGTGACTTCCTCTAAGGAAGTAATCAAGAAGGTAGTTAAGGAGGTTGGACCTTCTCTTGGAGTACGCGTTCACGAAGTGAAGGCTATTAAGGGTGGTGGGGTGGTCATTCGTACCCCCTCGGTCTTGGAGAGGGAGAAAGTGGCGAGTAACGCCAAATTCGGTGAGGTAGGGTTGGACGTTAGCGTCAATAAAAAGTTGGGGCCCAGGGTCGTGGTACAGGGAGTACACACGGAAATATCCCATGAAGAATTCATGGAGGAGCTGTTTCGGCTGAACCTTCGGGAGTTCAGCCCAGAGTCCAAAAAGACGGACGTGAAGATGGTCAGTCGTCCCTGGAAGGTGGCGACTGATGGCAGGACAAATGTTGTCCTAGAGGGTACGGACAAACTAATGTCCACCCTCCTGGAGGCGGGTAGGTGCTACATCAAGTGGTTCTCCTTCCGTGTTCGTGCGGATAGTCCCGTGACCGGCTGCTTCCGGTGCATGGGTTTTGATCACCGAGTGGCAGAATGCAGGGCCAAGGCCGATGTCTGTCGGAGGTGTGGTCAGGAGGGCCACAGGGTGCGTTTAAAGGAAGGCCAGCTGGACATCTCATGATGTCGGCTGCCTGTCCGATTTACTGTGGGGTTGTCGGACGTGCTCTCGCCAGACATTAATGGGTGAGATTTTTCAATTAAATTGCCAGAGTTCTTATGCAGTTATGTGCGAGTTAGGGAGTTGCATGATAGAGGGTGGGTGCAGCATCGCCTTACTCCAGGAGCCATACGCCACCAATTTTGGAATGGTAAGTGGTCTTCCTGGGGGTTTCAGGGTCTACACGGACCTTAGGTGTAATGCTGCAATAGTTGTGACTGACCCAAGCTATGACTGCATAGTTTTGGATTCGTCACAAGAGGGTGTATGTGTTTCTGTAGAGGGGGGGTTCGGTAGGCTGATTGTTGCTAGCATGTATTGTAAGTTTAGGGAACCTATAGAGCCTTATCTGCGATACATGGATAACCTACTACTACTTGCGAGTGGTAGCCCATTTATCCTAGGGATGGATGCGAATGCCACGTCCTCGATGTGGTTTAGCAAGTTTTCTCGATGGGCGCACAGATATCGGAGCCACATTCGGGGTCGGGCATTAAGCGAATGGATGGCTGCTAACAGTCTCCACATTCTAAATGAGCCAAGCGAGTGGCACACATTTGATGGGCCTAGAGGGGGGAGCGACATTGACGTGTCCTTGATCAATGAGGCAGCAAATAGGGCGTTCAGTTTTAGGTGTGAGATTATGGGAGGGTGGGGATTGAGCGATCATAATTTGATTAAAATTATGGTTACTCCTAATTCCCCTCCCTCGACGTATGCAAGTCCATTGCGGCGATGGCGTACCTCTGGTATCGACTTGAACCAATATGGACAGTGTGTTAGGGAAGCGGTATTGGACATACCGCTTAGTGAGTTTGAAAATCTGGGGGTGGACGAGCAAATTGCTCGGTTGTACGAATTGGTCTGGGGAGTGAACGATAGGTTGTTGAAGAAATATAAGGATTTTAGGGTTAGGAAAATAAAGTGGTGGACGCAGGAATTAACCCTGAAGAGGAGGGCTGTCCGGCGATTGAGACGGAAGTTTCAACGCGCTCGGCGGTCAAATTCGGATAGGTTGGCCCAGATTAGGAACGATTTAAGTTGTGCGATGCATGAGTATAAGGCCATGCTAATAAAAATCAAAGAAGAGGAGTGGAGGGGGTTCGTTAATGAGCATAGGGATGACCCCTGGGGTCAGGTATTAAGGATTTGTAGGGGTCGTAGGAGGGAGGACATCACTTCTCTTCGTGTTGATGACACTGTGTTATCAACATGGAGTGAGTGTGCAGGGGTTCTGTTAGGAGCGTTCTTTCCTAGGGCTGAGGAGCTGGCACCTCTCGCACAAGAGGTACCGGTTCCTCCACTTGATGATGGGGAGTTGGGATATGCCTTTAGCCTGGTTAGGTCTAAACGGTCCCCAGGTCTTGATGGTTTGAACGGAGAGTTGTACAAAAGCTTGTGGAAGTTCATTCCGGAATACTTGGAGGTCATTTACGATAAGTGCATTTGTGAGGGGTATTTTCCACGTGAGTGGAAAAGTGCTAGGGTTGTTCCTCTCCTGAAGTCACCTGATAAGAGTAGGAGTGATCCACGATCTTATCGGGGCATCAGTCTTCTTCCAGTGCTGGGTAAAGTACTGGAGAGGGTTATGGTGGAACGGCTTCAGGAGCTAACGCGGGATCTGCGGTCGGATAGGCAGTACGGTTTCAGGAAAGGACGCAGCATAGAGGATGCTTGGTTTTATGTCCAGAGGGCCGTTAGGGAGAATACCAACAAATATGTCCTCGGCATATTTGTTGACTTCAAGGGGGCATTTGACTTCCTAATCTGGAATCGGGTGATTCAACGATTGGAGGAACTTGGCTGTCCGGAAATTAGTCTCTGGCAGAGCTACTTTTCGGACAGAAAAGCCTCTATCGGGGCTGCCCACAGGGATCCATCTGTGGTCCATATATTTGGAACCTAATGATGGACTCTCTGCTTGGCCAACTTGAAACGCTTTGTAGTTGTTGTGCATATGCAGACGATCTTCTGCTCCTAGTTGAAGGTCGTTCACGGTTGGAGTTAGAACGAAAGGGTGAACGACTGTTAGAAATTGTTCACAATTGGGGTATAGGTGTGGGGGTTGAAATATCGATTGACAAGACGGTGACAATGCTCTTGAAAGGCATACTGTCATCGGCTCGTCCACCGATTGTCCGAATGAATGGGGTCAATATCAGGTATGTGACGCAAGTCAAATATCTGGGATTGACCATCGGCGAAAGGATGTGTTTCAACCCTCACTTGGTTTACGTGGAGGAGCGATTGTTAGGAATTGCCGGCAAGATCAAACGCGTGTTAAGGAGTGATTGGGGTCTCGGACGTCGTGCGGTTCGTACTATGTGGCACAGGCCACAAATAAGCCGCTATATGGTGGGAATTAGCATCAAAGGTCAGGGGACGCCAAAAACTTCTTTCCATACAACGTTGTTTGATGCTTGCCTGTTTGCCTGTATGTCGCACAATTTCTACAGATGCGATGCAGGTGTTGTTAGGTGCGCCTCCTCTTGACCTGATTGTTATACAGCGTGCTGTTGCATTTAGGTTAAGAAGAGGCTTAAGTGTCTCATTGCTGTCAAATTGGATTTCTGATGAGGATGTTGCGAGGGAGGGCTATCTAAGGAGCAAAAGGCTTCTATATGATAGCGTTAGGAGTAGGTGGCAAGACCGTTGGGACAATAGCCCTAGCGGTCGGGTGACCTACGAGTACATTCGGGATGTTAGGTTTGTAGAGGAAAACCCAGACTTCAGATTCTGTATGAGTCTGGGTTTCTTGCTTACCGGGCATGGACCTTTTAATGCATTTTTGCATCAAAGGAACCTTTCCGGAAGTCCGGAGTGTATATGTAGGGCACACTCTGAGGACTGGATGCATATCATAGCCGATGTACTCGGACATTAGGGGTATGGGGATTAGCTGGACTGATGGACAGCTAGATGTTAGTGGTGTGCTCTCGGATAGTCGGAATGCCGAACATTTAGGGTCGTTTAATAGGTTTGCACGTGTTTTGTTCAGTCGGCGTAGGCAATTAGTTGAAAACCGGGTGGAGGAGGTATAATTTTTATACCATTAACTTAAATGGTCACCAGTCCGGAGCAGTATGGTAGCTCAACTGGTAGTAGTTTTCAACTACGAGGTCTGACCGGAGACTTAATTCTGGTACCACGGGGAGTAGGAGCCCTTGGAGTTCGCTCCAACCTACTCATGCGGACTGGCCCCTCGGGGAGTATCGTGGTGGTTGTGGTTTAATACCCGAATGCGGGAAGAGTGTTTTGATCACTCAATGTGGAGTTGCACTGCAACCGGGTGCCGGACCCAAAGTACGGCAGAGGTTTTAGATAGGCCTCGAACCCCACCAAGGTGGTTAGTGTGTCCATTCCACACTGCCAATTGGTACCGAATAATGCTTAGCATTTTTCGGGGCGCTGATCATCGCATTTTATTGATCCGCTGTGCTTCGGAGCACCGTGAGATAAGGCCGTCATCGGCAGGTACTCACGCAAAAACACACCGGACGTTGTCCCTATCTGCAGTTGTTTGTAGAACCTCGAAGTGAACGGACCTGTTTGCGCATCATTGCGAGTTTTAAAAGCGATTTTTAAAGTAAGTTTCAGTGTTTCTGAAGCGAATGAATTTTTCGGTTTTTCGGTAGCCTGTAGTGAAAGTAAGCAGGTATTTTTTTTGGTTTTTTTTTTTTTTTTGGTTCCGAAGGGGGAATCTTCTAAAGATACTGTTAACGTATGTTAACAGTATGCACGATTCACATTGTCCGCTAAGGGTACACCTCTTTCGGGACCACGCCCAGCCAGATTTTATCAACTAGGTCGGACTTGCGAGACAGTATGCCTACGTACTAAACCCTTAACTCCGGCTTCTGTAGCTTGTAATTGGGCCTGCGGAACCACCGTTAAGTACTACTTCGTAGGACCAAGCTGGGCCAACATGCCTCCTCACATATTCCCCGCAGGGTTATTCATTTGTTCTTACACTTCTCCGCTGTCGTTCTCTTATTCTGAGTTCTTGGAGCGCTATAGCGGTCCACTCCTTTATTTTTGCCCACACATAACATTTGACTCACTATGTTGTCGGGCGTCAGTACTTCGTTTATTAACCGTTCTACGGTAGTTCTCTCCACTACATATCTCGAGCAAGAAAAGAAGATATGTTCCGCATTTTCTTCCGCACTGTTGCAGAAGGAACATTCACTGATGTCATCATGGCCGAATCTCTGGAGGTACTCCCTGAAACAGCCATGGCCCGATAAGAACTGGGTCAGATAGAAATCTGTCTCTCCATGTTGTCTTTCAATCCATGCTGGTACATTTTTAATTAATCTATATGTCCATCTTCCTTTTTCTGATGCATCCCATTGTGCTTGCCACTCGTTAAGGCTCACCTGTCTCTCCTTTTTGCGTTCATCGTCCGTTAGGCGCCTTTTTATGCTTTTTGCTTTTTGATAGACTCTGCTATACTCCGAAGCCATTATATCGGGTGGGATGATACCAGCTATGATACTAACTGCTTCATGCGACACCGTTCTAAACGCGCAGGCAACTCTCATGGCACTTAGCCTGGAAACTTTCTTCGCCTTATTGGCACATGCTTTTTGGCGTAGCGCTATCGCCCATATAGGAGCAGAGTACATCAGTGCTGATTGGCTAACTTTAGCTAATAGAGCTCTTCTACTATGACTAGGACCACCAATGTTGGCCATAATTCTCGCCAAGGACGCAGTCACTTTAGCCGATTGAGCCTAGTATCAATCATAACGCCTAGGTACCGTAACGAGTTTTGTGTTACTACATTATAACCATCAATATTCAGAGTGACTGTTTCTAGTCTTTTTCTACTCGTGATGAGAACCGCTTCGGTTTTTTCTCCGGCAAGCTGCAGCTTAGTTCGTGTAAGCCAATCTTTAACTTGCGTAATAGTCTCATTGCAGATGTTTTGGATTTGAAATAATTCCTTCGCAACGATCGTTACCGCAATGTCGTCCGCATATCCAATTATCTGGGCCCCTTTTGGTAATGATAAGCGTAGCACTCCATCATACAGCACATTCCACAATAACGGACCTAGTACGGAGCCCTGTGGTACTCCCCCTGTCACTATGTATTTCTTTGGGCCTGCATCAGTATCGTAGAATAGCAGTCTGTCAGACAGATAGCTACTAATTATACGCAATAGATACCTTGGTATATTTCTCGCTTCCAGTGCCCGTGTTGAAAGCGTTTTTAACATCAAGTGTGACAACTGCACAGTATTCTTTTTCACCGAACATCCATCTTTTGCCCGCTATGGCTTTTGCCGCAATTCCTGTCACTTTTCCAACTGCGTCCATGGTGGATCGGTTTCTTCTGAAGCCAAATTGGTTTTCGGATAGTCCAGAAGGCTCGTTTTCTAGGTGATACTCCAGGCGTTTGCAGATTAACTTCTCTAAGATTTTGGCCATTGTGTCAATCATGCAGAGTGGTCTGTATGCACTCGGTTCTCCTGCCGGTTTGTTCGGCTTCTGAAGAAGAGCCAGGCGCTGTTTCTTCCATATCTTGGGAAAAACTCCTTCATTTAGACAGCGTGTATAGAGCTCGGTAAATTTTTTATCGTTATGTTTTATAGCGATTTTCAGTGCCTTGTTTGGGATGCCGTCCGGTCCGGGCGCCTTTGCGTTTCCGAAATTCTCCGCCACTTCAATAATTTCCTTCTCGTCAATGACTAAAGCTTCCACCATCGCAGGTATCCTTCTGCTCGATTGCAACTCTTGCGCAGGGAAAAGCGTTTTCACCACCTTTTCTAGGAGGATAGGGCAGGTTGGTGCTTGACTTCTACTCCCTCTAATCTTCGACATAACTATTTTATACGCATCTCCCCATGGGTTCTCGTTTACCTTCTCACATAGTTCTTTAAAACTTGTGGACTTGCTTCTTTTGATTGCCATCTTGAGCTCCTTTCTTTTTTCTTTAAAGTATTCGCGCAGTCTTATATGCTCTGGAGTACCGTAGCTTCTTTGAGAGCGTCGTCTTGCCCTATGGCATTCGCTTCTTAGACTACTAATCTCTGCGTTCCACCAGTATGCAGATTTTCGGTATGAGCTTTGTACTTTCCTACACATCGCAGCGTCACAGGCGTTGCTTACGTGCTTCACCATCATTTCGGCTTGGCGATCTACATCGTTTGAGCTGCCTGGGTCCTCGCTCAACATGATCTCAAAGATTTTCTCATCCAGCGTTTCGACTTTCCATCTTTGTTTAAGTGTTTTTTTACGGCTGGCTAGTGTTTGTACTCGCTTGTCGATTTCTAACATAATAGCAAGGTGATCACTATGCGTATAGAAGTCACACACTTTCCAATTTGCTGTTCTAACCAGTGTGCTGCTAGCGAACGTGATATCAATTATTGATCCACGACCATTCTTTTCAAAGGTATTTCTTCCGCCGGTATTGAGTAGTACAGCGTCTAGCAACGAGAATGCTTTGAGCAGCGCATTTCCCCGCCGATTCGTGCAACTACTGTCCCATTCCATTGCCCACGCATTGAAATCGCCTGCTATCACGTTTGGTGTGGTAGTTCGGGCGGCATGAACCAGTTCATCAATGATTTTTTCATACTCACTTTGCGTAACACTAGGAGGGATATAACAACTGTAGAAGTATATTCCACCAATCTTCACACGTGTATAATAGGATTTTCCTTGGAGCGGCATGTCTTGGAAAGTATTGCCTCCACAAGCCCATATCGCAGCTTTGCTCTCTTTGTCCGAAATCCAGGCACCAGAACTTACGTTCTTATACTGTTCACAGACTAACGCCACGTCTACCTTCTTCTCATAGATTGTCTGTGACAAAAGTTCTTGAGCCGCTTCACAATGATTTAGGTTGATTTGTATAACTCTCATTTGAAGTTTTTGAACGCCGCTTGATAAAGGGGACACCTCCAACTTCCGATACGGTGATCCGTATCCTTTTGTCCTTTGCATTTGCATGCTGCACATGACGCCGTTTTGTCACATTCTTTTGCAAAGTGTCCCTTTTCGCCACACTTGGCACAGCATTGGCTTCTGTCATATTCGCTGGTACACAACCTCGCTAGATGCCCATATTCCAAGCACCTGAAAAATTTTTTTAAATTAGGCTTTTCCCTAATTCTACAGACCACCCATCCAATTTTAATCTTATGGGCTTCAAGAAGTCGTTTTGCGTCCGTTGCTGCTAATTACTGCCATCTGCGTGCCTGCGTATGACTTTCTAATGTTTTTGACCGCCCCTTCCCCGAGGGAGCTTAGCTCATTAATTTGCGATCTAATTGCCTCAACTATGTCTTTTCTAGTGGTTACTTCATCTAGGTCGCGGATCTCCACTGATACCTCATGGGTCAGGGCTCTTATTATCGCCTGGTCGCCTAGCACCTTCCCTATCTCCTTTTCATATGCTCCCGTGTTCGTCATCTGCGCCTTTTTCATTTCCAACAATATTTCACCTTTTGCCGTCTTCCTGATTCGCGTAACGTTCTCTCCGAGTTTCTGCAGGGTGTCATTGCTTTTGACCGTTCTAAGTATATCACTGTACGACATATTTCCTGTGCGTGCAATTATTATAGCATCCGGTCTAGAACGCAAAGCAAAGCTTGTATTCTTCTTCTTCTTCTGTTTCTGCGTTTTGTGTTTGACCTCTGTCCAGGCATTTTCCTTCTCCATGGCTGTTTTTTCTTTTACTGGAATGTTTCTTTCAGTCCTCTTGGTCACAATAGCCATCTTTTGCATTTCCCCTTGACTAGCTTTTTTCTTAGGAGGGGTCTTACGTATCAGCTGCTCATCCTCACGTGGCCTTTTCGGCGTTGAATCTGCAGTTGTGGCTCCTAGAGAGACATTTCGTCTGGCTTCTTTATTTCTATTGAACTCATTTTGCGCGCGTGCGTGAAGCTTCATCACCGAGCTTAATCTGGTTGTTAATTGATCGTTGTGGTAGACACATTGCTTCTGTCAACTTTTTGATCATCTCGCCTAGTTCCGACATGACGTCACCACCCGAGTTAACCGATTCCGCTAAAGGCGTGCTATCTTGGAGAGTAGGTGGCGATGATCTGGCTCTTGCAGGCTTTTCTACTGTAAGCACCCTTTTTGGTGATCGCATCAGTCGTGGTGCACGCATAAATGGGTCACCTTCTGTGTTAACTCCATTAGTGGTCGGCGTTCTCCTGGATGATTCCGTTTCTGGCATCTTTCTTCCACTACCAGGGCTTCGAGTGTCGCTACTCATCAATAAATCGTACATACTACTGCTGCTTTTGTTGTTTATTCTCATAGTATTCTCCATTCCTTGTTTTTTCTTACAGCGCATCGTGTGTAGGGGGGCGGGCCGAAATAGAGAGGAACGGGTATACCCTCGGAGGCAATGCTCCTACCCCAGTTCCCTGAGGCCTGTCCTTCGCTTTGCCAGTCCCGGAAAACACGGACGGACTGGCGCTCGCCCGGAGCAACACAGCCTACTACTGCTGTGTTCAATACACACTCCCTGACCAAGGACCGAAGTGGCTGTTTACTGATATACCGCGAGGCTGGCACCTCGGCAGAGCAAACTCACATCACCCTTTCTATCTCACCAGCGGAGACGTCGCTGTCGAGACTTCCAGGGACTCCCAGTGCGCCGCGCAGTATACCGGTCAGGTTGTTAAATCAGCCGCACCTAACATGGTGAACAGACGCTGACCAGGAAGCCGCCCATTTTGGATCCGTCGCGCCTGGATTTTTATATTACTCATATTTCTCAGAGGCGGTGTCGATTCGCCATTGTCACAGGAACATCATCGGGCTTGCTGGCTTTTATACCGCTTCCTCCGCCCCTGTCGCTCATCGTCGGGGATTGCTTATTCGTTTAAACTTATTTCGCAACTAACCTGCTACTACAGGCCGTCCGGCTATCCGCGACCTGCCGAACCCCCCCGGTAGCTTTGGTGTACATCCCACCGGGACAGTAAGCAGGTATGTGATTATACACATCGTGTGTATTCCCAAAAGTGTGTGAGGATAGCGGCTTAGGCCATTAACTTGTGTGTGCTAGTGAACAAAGTGTGGGATTTCCCAGCAGTAGTTAGCGGCATCTGTGTGCAGTGCAGGTAGTGATAGTGTACATTAGTGCTGTGTGTAATTGTGCGTGAGTGTTAGGCAGCGGAAATGCCTCCACCACGGAGGAGAGGGGCAAAAGCCCCAGCGGAGAGTGAAGACTCCGGGCCTTCAATGGTCCAGGTGGAGTCATCGACGGACGAGGACGGAGTGGGGCAACCCTTGCGGCCCCCACCCAAGAGGAAGGCGCGATTGGGTTCGCCACCACAGGCGAACTCGGGCGAGAGCGGGTCGGATGGGGTTTTCCAGAAGCTAGAATTTTATTTATAAACGACAATGGATATATGTGATGCCAATGTTATTTGTAACATAGCAAATGCGGGAGGATCCTGTATGACGCGCTAGTTACTTATTAAAACATTATTTAATACAATGTCAATGCCTAGAATCAATTGTAAACGACTTTGGTAACGGGCAAGGTGTTGTAAGTGGTAGAGCAGCTGCCATACTGCGATCCACTGAAGCTTATCCTTTGCTTGATGATTCGATCAAACTGTTTATAAATTATTTATATGTGTGTGTGTGTTGTAATATACATACCGTATATATTTATATTATAAATAATTTATATATATGTATAAGTGACATATCCTAATGTCGCGTTGGAGACTTTTGCCTTTATTCAGCAAAAGCATCGCAACATCATTGCCAACATGTTATTTTACTCAGCATCTTTACCAGTCAGCGGTCCCGTACAATAAGCGGCACCGTTTGATCAATCGCGTGATACATAACACTTCTATTTCATCATCCATCGAGAAAAGTCATTCATTGTTGCAGTTCATTTATATCGTTCATATCATTTAATATATTACATTAAAATATAAGTGTAATTTTTATATTTAAAAAACGAATGTTTAATAAAATAAATCATAATAACATTAAAAACGTTACTTTAAAAACGTTACTGGCGCAGTCGGTTTAACTCGGGAGAGAATAGAAAGTGCAAAAATTTCTGATCTCGGTAATTATTTAACTCGGGCGAGAATAGAAAGTGTACAAATTTCTGCTCTCGGTAATTTTCATAAAAAAATCTTATTTTTTAACGTGCAAAACACAAAACTTTGAATATAAATACAAATTCAAAGCAATAAGTGATTTACTTGCACACAAGATTTTTAAGAGTGTTCTTTGGCAACTCGTAAGGCTGAAGAAAAGTACGGGGACTCCTTTCCACGTGTCTCAAAAAAACGAGTATTGAAACACGCAGCATTATAAAACCATAAATTGAAAAAAAAAACAAAAAAAATATAAAAAAATAATAATAATAATAAAAAAAATAAAAAAAAAAAAAATTCAACATCGATAGTGTTTGAAGAACGAAGTTAATAACGTAAAGGTGGAACGTGAAGATGTTTAAAGAACGTAGTTAATAACGTAAAAGTGGAACGTGAAGATGCAGAAATAGAAAAAATATCGTAAAGAACAGGAAGAACGTAAAAGTGGAACATCGAAGTGAAAAAGTGCATAAATAACGTAAATGAGAAACTTGAAAAGTGAAGAAAAATAAAAATATCGTAAAGAACAAAACGAACAGTTTAACAACAAGAACGTAAAAGTGGAACGTCGAAGTGAAAGAGTGTATAAATAACGTAAATGAGAAACTTGAAAAGTGAAGAAAAATATAAATATCGTAAAGAACAAAACGAACAGTTTAACAACAAGAACGTAAAAATGGAACGTCGAAGTGAAAAAAAATAACAATTACCGTAACAAACAAAACGAACAAAGTTACGATGGAACAGTGGAACAAAAATATAACAATACGTTAAAAATAAAATAAAAGAAAATAAAAGAAAATAAAAGAAAATAAAATAAAATAAAACAGAACAAAACAAAACAAAACAAAACAAAACAAAACAAAACAAAACAAAACAAAACAAAACAAAACAAAACAAAACAAAACAAAACAAAACAAAACAAAACAAAACAAAACAAAACAACACAAAACAAAACAAAACAAAACAAAACAAAACAAAACAAAACAAAACAAAACAAAACAAAACAAAACAAAACAAAACAAAACAAAACAAAACAAAACAAAACAAAACAAAACAAAACAAAACAAAACAAAACAAAACAAAACAAAACAAAACAAAACAAAACAAAACAAAACAAAACAAAACAAAACAAAACAAAACAAAACAAAACAAAACAAAACAAAACAAAACAAAACAAAACAAAACAAAACAAAACAAAACAAAACAAAACAAAACAAAACAAAACAAAACAAAACAAAACAAAACAAAACAAAACAAAACAAAACAAAACAAAACAAAACAAAACAAAACAAAACAAAACAAAACAAAACAAAACAAAACAAAAAAAAAAAAAAAACAAGAAATATTAAAAACGAAGGTGAATAAAAACAAAGCATACAGTTTATGGAAGAAGAAGTAAACGAACTAAGCCAAATTTTGAAATCCATTAAAATTAAAGAGGTAAACAACAAAATGGAACGAGAAACCAGGGAAATGGCGATACAAAACATCAAACTCATTCAACCGTTTGATGGTGATCGAAATTACTTGGCACTCTTTATTCAAGGTGTCGATGCGATCATGCCACAGTCTCCTGTTATATCGGAAGAGACGAAAGTATTCTATCTACACTGTGTTATAAAAATACTCAGAGGCGCTGCATTAGACGTGGTTAGACGAGAGCAACCACCAGATTGGATAACGCTGAGGCAACTACTTATAGATGAATTCGGAGAACACACGGCAGTTTCAACACTAATCCTAGAAATAAGCAATATTAAATTTAAAAATAATGTTAAGCTACTATGCGAAGAGATTAATTTAGAAGTTTGTAAAGTAAAAGATGTTATCAAACTAAAAAATGAAAGTTGCTCAACTAAAATATTTTTGTATAATGAATTAGATCAAATAAGTTTGAAAACATTAAAAAGAGAATTGCCAAACTATTTAACTGCGCTAATAAACGCAAATCTTGCTACTGACCTTAAGGCAGCAATCAAAATATTAAAAGAAAACGATGTTTATGAAAATAATAAACAATTCTCTAAACAAAAAACAATTCAAAGAACTAACACAAATTCAAAACTACCGAATTATTTGAATAACAATAATAATAGTAATATAGAATATTTTGCAACCAATACGAATCAATTTCCGGTTCGTTCCAATTACAACACTTTATCAAAAAATTATCCATTTTCCAATCAAAATAATTATTATAAAAATAAACCATTTTTCAATGAACATAGCAATCAACAACATACTTTACAAAACAATAATTTCCCACAAGTTAGGCATACACCTTTCAATTCTGCAAACATTTATACTAATAGAAACTTAAATAATTTAAAACAAGATAAGATTCATGGGTCAAACCAATCTCGACTAAGACGCTTTGGCTATCCTGTACCAATGGAACAAGATGAGGTAAATTTTCACTTAACAGCCTCGGAAAACTCCACACAATTGAACTGAAATTTAGTAAAAAATATTATAAATTTTTAGTCGACACAGGTTCATCAATTAGTTTAATAAGGCCTGGAATATTCAAAGAAAAGATTATTTATGTTCAGCCAATAACATTAACAACAGCGATAGGAAAAATTTGTCTAAATGAAACCCAAGAATTGTTTAGCGATGAACATAAGAAAAAGCTGAAATTTTTCGTTTATAATTTTTCAAATAACTACGATGGTTTACTTGGTTGTAATATACTTAAGTTACTTAAAGCTAACGTTGATCTGGGAAAAAATATGATACACATGAACGGTGTTCGGTATAACTTTTTCAAGAATAAATCAAATTCTGAAAATTTTGATAATTGCCTTCAAGAATTAAATATGAACGAAAATCATAACACTAAAGATAGTAAATTTAGACTTGAACATTTAAATTCAGAAGAGTTAAATGAATTAAAAAAACTTTGAAATAAATTCGAAAATATATTTTATAAAGAAGGGGACAAACTCACCTTTACTCATAAAATAAAACATAGAATCAAAACGGTTCATGAAGATCCAATATATGTAAAGTCGTATAGATATCCTGAAATTCATAAATCAGAAGTAAACAAACAAATAAAAGAAATGCTTGAAAATCAAATCATTTCTCATAGTGATTCCCCATATTCAGCACCGATTTGGGCGGTACCAAAGAAGTCAGATGCTTCAGGTAAAAAGAAGTGGAGGATTGTTGTCGATTTTCGCAAGCTCAATAGTATTACTAGTGATGATAGGTATCCCATTCCTAACATGGATGAAATTCTCGAAAAACTAGGTAGGTGTATGTATTTTTCAACAATAGACTTAGCGCAAGGCTTCCATCAAATAGAAATGGATCCGGCAGATAGAAAAAAAAACAGCTTTCTCTACTCAGAGCGGACATTTTGAATTTTTAAGAATGCCATTTGGGCTTAAAATTGCACCAGCCACCTTCCAGAGACTGATGAATACGGTTCTAGATGGTTTAATAGGGAGAGATTGTATGGTTTACTTAGACGACATTGTAGTATTCAGTACGTCATTACAGGAACACATAGAATCGCTAGACAGAGTTTTTCGTAAATTAAACGAAGCAAACTTGAAAATTCAGATGGATAAAAGCGAGTTTTTCAAAAGAGAAACCGAATTTCTTGGTCATATCATAACGCCAGAAGGTATTAAGCCTAACCCTAATAAAATCAAAGCAATTTTAAATTATCCCATTCCTAAAACGGAAAAAGAAATAAAACAATTTCTTGGTTTGGCGGGATTTTATCGTAAATTTATCCAAAACTTTTCTGAAATAACTAAACCTTTGACTAACTGTCTCAAAAAGGACAATGAAATAAATAGCTCAGATGAGAAATTCGTAGAAGCTACAAACACTATAAAAATTTTAATTACTAATGATCCAATTCTGGCATATCCAAATTATGAGAAAATATTTACATTGACGACTGATGCGTCAAATGTGGCATTAGGGGCAGTGTTAAGCCAACAGGGACATCCAATTTGTTTTGCTAGTCGCACACTCAATGAACATGAACTGCACTACTCAACTACTGAGAAAGAACTTTTAGCCATGGTTTGGGCTACTAAATATTTTAGACCATATTTATACGGCAGAAAATTTTTAATAAATAGTGATCATAGACCATTACAATGGCTCCACAACTTAAGGGAACCAAACTCCAAATTACAAAGATGGAAGATTCGACTTAATGAGTATGACTTTGACGTAAAATACATATCAGGTAAAGAAAAGCGCGTAGCAGACGCTCTTTCTCGTATTAAAATTACGGAATGCTTTTTTAATGAAGAATCTGAATCTAACGTAGACACTGTTCATTCTGCCGATGACGATTCCGAAAGTTTTATTAAGATAACAGAGCGACCATTAAATGTATTCAAAAATCAAATTAAATTAATAAGAGATTGTAAAGACTCAACTACAATAACGAAAGTTTTTTCTAATCACCTAATTGTAATTACATACAAAGAATTAACTACAGATTTTATTAAATATATAATTAAAACTCATTTGTTAAAAAGTAATATAACAATTTTTATGCCCAATGATACTGATTTTATACAATTTCAAAACGTTTATAAGACACTAATAACAACAAGTCGCAATAAGATTTATCGGTGTACAAAGGAATTAGAAAACATTACAGATTTTGCAAATTTTAAAAGTAAAGTACTTGAAATCCATTTAAGTGGACTTCATCAAGGTATAGAGAAGGTTGCAAAATGTTTTAAATTACAGTATTATTACCCCAATTATCTTAAGGAAATCACCAAAATAATAAATGAATGTGAACTGTGTAATCATTGTAAGAATGATCATATTTCTAACAAAATGCCATTCAAAATTACACCGCCAATTTACAAAATAAGAGAAAAATATGTTGTAGATTTTTGGAAATGGAATAATGAATATTATTTAACATGTATCGATTTATATTCTAAATTTGCTATGATAGAAAAAGTTAAAGCATTGAACTGGCTGGAATCCAAAAAAGCATTGCTAAAAATTTTTAATTGTATGGGTCCTCCAAAAACTTTAAAAATCGAGCAAGACCAAGGTTTAAATAATATAAATATTAAACAATGGTGTAATTCATTAAATATAAAAGTAGAAGTAACCACCGGTAAAACTGGTATTGCTGACATTGAAAGACTACATAAAACTTTAAATGAAAAACTTAGAATAATCAACACTTTAGATGATAAAGAGCTAAAATATTTAGAAATTGAACAAACTCTTTTCACTTATAACCATATAATTGTTCACTCTACTGCCAATGAAGTTCCATATACAATATTTTTTAATAAAAAGTCACCAAAACATGATCCTCAAATTATTAAAGAACAGAGAATAAATAATGTAAATAAAAACCGTCAAGAAAAAGATATTGACACAAACTTTGTAAACGCAGAAGTTTCGAGGAAGAGATTAGACAAACTTAATAATCCTTACAAAAAAGTTAGTCTTATTAAAACTGAAGAAGATGGCGAACATCATATTGTAAAATTTAAAAGTCAAAATGTAAGAAAATATAAAAACCAATTTAAAAGAAAAAAGAAAACCAACAACAACTAATTATAAGAATTGAAAATTGTATATTATCATTATTTTTACTTATTCATTTTTATATGCTAAAAATATCTTTTAAAAATATTGTAAGAATTCTACTTAAGAACTTTAACTTGTAAACAAAGAAAAATTGCAATGAGGACATTGCATTATTTTCAGATGGGAGGAGTGACATATCCTAATGTCGCGTTGGAGACTTTTGCCTTTATTCAGCAAAAGCATCGCAACATCATTGCCAACATGTTATTTTACTCAGCATCTTTACCAGTCAGCGGTCCCGTACAATAAGCGGCACCGTTTGATCAATCGCGTGATACATAACACTTCTATTTCATCATCCATCGAGAAAAGTCATTCATTGTTGCAGTTCATTTATATCTTTCATATCATTTAATATATTACATTAAAATATAAGTGTAATTTTTATATTTAAAAAACGAATGTTTAATAAAATAAATCATAATAACATTAAAAACGTTACTTATATATATGTATTTTTTTTTAATGTATATATATATATAATATAGAAGAAAAATCTAAGTTCAACATTATTAATTAAGTTTAATAGTAATAATTTAGATTAAGTATTTTATATTATTATGTATTGAAAAAAATAAAATATATATAATATCTTAATATATAAAAATCACGTGTCACATTGTTTGTTTTCGATGGACTCCTAAACTACTGAACCGATTTTAATGAAATTTTTAACACTGTGTGCAGTTTGGTCCAACTTGAAAGATAGGATAGTTTATAACTCTCCTTATAGTCGCATTATTTATTTATTGCAAATTATTTGTTTATTATTAGCAAAGAGCTATCCACCAGTTGGTGGCGCTAAGTGCGCTATGTTACAATAGATGGCGCTGCATTTCATTTTCAATATATGTTCGATTGTGTGTGTAGATAAAATTTGTCAGTACGTGTATACTTTTTCTGTAGTTGGCTTTGTATATTTTTACATTACCGCAAGTGTTTGAATATATTTACGATTGTATGTATATTTTCTCATTTGTTGGTTTGTGGGTGCATATCATAGCTGGCTTTTGAAAATTTTTACATTGCGGCAGGTGTTTGTTTATATACGTGTAGTTGATTGTATTTTTTGAAATTTGAATTTGTTTTTGTGGAAAAAAATTTGTTTGAGCAAGTGTTTTTTGAGTGACGTAATTTGTTTCGTTATTATGGTTTGCGATCCTGTTGAAAATCGATCAATAAAAATCACACAGCAGGACAATACTCTCAGCATTATTTCAGATCTACATCACTCATTTGACACACTTCAATATCCTCTAATATTTTGGCAAGGACAGGACGAATATCATATAAATATATGAATTTTAATACAAACTATACATTTTATAACTATATTCCTAGGTAATAATTTAAATGTATTAAAAAATAAAAAATATATATTTAAATATATGTATATAAATTATTCAGAGCAAAGCGTGTCCGGGTTTACTAGTATGTAATATATAAATATTTATGTTATATTAACATACTTGTTATATATATATTATTTTTAACAGTTTTTTAAGAATCTTCATAACTTAATTGAATATAAGAAAACATTTTTTTTTTTTTTGAACGCGAAGTACTTTATTTTCTTAATATTCATTGAGAACATAAGGTAGTGTTATAGATTGTTATCAAACGACTATTACAATATACTGAAAAACAATTGTGAAATATACAAAAATTAATATATAATGGTATATTGTATAGTTGTTAGAGAGAATCTTAACATAAAGATACAGATTTTTGAACGCAAAGTACTTTATTTCTCAATATTCATTGAGAACATAAGGTAGTCTTATAGATTGTTATCAAACGACTATTACAATATACTGAAAAACAATTGTGAAATATACAAAAATTAATATATAATGATATATTGCATAGTTGTTAGAGAGAATCTTAACATAAAGATACAGATTTTTGAACGCAAAGTTCTTTTTTTTCTCAATATTCATTGAGAACATAAGGTAGTGTTATAGATTGTTATCAAACGACTATTACAATATACTGAAAAACAATTGTGAAATATACAAAAATTAATATATAAAGGTATATTGTATAGTTGTTAGAGAGAATCTTAACATAAAGATACAGATTTTTGAACGCAAAGTACTGTATTTCTCAATATTCATTGAGAACATAAGGTAGTGTTATAGATTGTTATCAAACGACTATTACAATATACTGACTGAAAAACAATTGAAATATACAAAAATTAATATATAATGGTATATTGTATAGTTGTTAGAGAGAATCTTAACATAAAGATACAGCTTTGAACGCAAAGTTATCAAACGACTTTTACAATATACTGAAAAGCAATTGAAATATACAAAAATTAATATAATGGTATATTGTATAATATAAAAACTATGTTTGGTTAAACGGCGGACATAAAAATGATTATATTTACGTAGCCAAATGCATCGTCATCGTATTAGTGACGCGCATGAAGGAATTCAGGAGATTCCTACTGTCCCTATCTGCGTACCCTGCGGGTATGGGTAAAGAATATGCCCGAGGTAAGGCATGCCTGTCGTAAGAGGCGACTAAAATCCCATCAGGTCCTGCGGGTTTGGATCGAGAATATGCCCGAGGTAAGGTATGCCTGTCGTAAGAGGCGACTAAAATCCAAACATGCACAAATAGATAACAGGCTGATGCTAATGGCTGATACTCAGGCTGTTATCTATGCGTGCTAGATAATATATTTCATGGCTTGAACGGAATTATGTTATCTTTTTGATTTAGCTTTTTCCAAAAAGGAATTGGTCACTGCTTTCAAAAAGGGCAATTGTGTTCAAGCCACAATTGCCTACCAGTGCAGAGCAGTATGGAAAGGCTCAACTGGAAGTAGCTTCGGCTACAAAGTCTTACCAGAGACTTAAACTCGGTGCCACGGGGAGCAGGAGCCCAGGAGGCTTCGGTTTCCGCCTGCTCGTTGTTTGTGTTTTTGAATACACGTATGGTAAGGCCTTCACAGGCAGGTACATACGTTAAAACAAATCCACATTTGTCCCTATCTGCGAAGAGCCGAAACCACATATAAAGAGCCGAAACCACGTATATTTGCATATAAAAAAAATCTAAGTTTGGTTAAACGGCGGGCATAAAAATGATTCTATTTACGTAGCCAAATGCATCGTCATCGTATTAGTGACGCGCATGAAGGAATTCAGGAGATTCCTACTGTCCCTCTAATTTACCCTGCGGGTTTGGGTAAAGAATATGCCCGAGGTAAGGCGTGCCTGTCGTAAGAGGCGACTAAAATCCAAACATGCACAAATAGATAACAGGCTGATGCTAATGGCTGATACTCAGGCTGTTCTCTATGCGTGCTAGATAATATATTTCATGGCTTGAACGGAATTATGTTATCTTTTTGATTTAGCTTTTTCCAAAAAGGAATTGGTCACTCCTTTCAAAAAGGGCAATTGTGTTCAAGCCACAATTGCCTACCAGTGCAGAGCAGTATGGAAAGGCTCAACTGGAAGTAGCTTCGGCTACAAAGTCTTACCAGAGACTTAAACTCGGTGCCACGGGGAGCAGGAGCCCAGGAGGCTTCGGTTTCCGCCTGCTCGTTGGGTTACGGCCCTTCGGGGAGTATCGTGGTGGCTGTGGTTTCTAAACCTAAATGCAGGCAGAGGGCCTTTGGCTTCTCGGTGTGGAGTTGCAACCAACCGGGTGCCGGACCCAAAGTACGGCAGAGGTTTTAGATGGGCCTCGGCCCTACCAAGGTGGCATAAGTGTGTCCATACCACACCCCAATTGGTACTGGAAGTGTGCATAGCTACAATACAGGGCGCTGATTGACGCATTGTATTAATCCATTTGTGTTTTTGAATACACGTATGGTAAGGCCTTCACAGGCAGGTACATACGTTAAAACAAATCCACAATTGTCCCTATCTGCGAAGAGCCGAAACCACATATAAAGAGCCGAAACCACATATATTTGCATATAAAAAAAAACTAAGTTTGGTTAAACGGCGGACATAAAAATGATTCTATTTACGTAGCCAAATGCATCGTCATCTTATTAGTGACGCGCAAGAAGGAATTCAGCAGATTCCTACTGTCCCTATCTGCACATTTTTTCGTTAGTTGGCTTTCGACGCGGATAGACGTGCGTGCGCATCGTTGTGATTTTTTGGTGAGTTTTTCTTGGCGAGTTGTTTTTGCGATTTTTCCGTATTCTCTTTTGTGCGGTCATTTGTTTACGCGGTGTGTTATAGGCACCGTTATTGCCTGGCGTGGGTAGGTAGTGTTGTTGTTGCTACGGTCGCGTGTGGATTTGTGCGACTGCACATTGTTGTGCATTCTCCGCATTTTTGTGCGCGCGTGGTTGCGGTTTTTCGGTACGGGCGTGTGTTTTGTACAGTTTTGGTAGACTGTACAGTGCGTATTTGGTAAGTACAACATTGTTGTTATATCAAGTAGCGTGGGTATCCACATAGTTGTTGTTGGTGGGCTGTCGCAGAGTTTCAGTGGTTTACCGTGTTGTAGGTATTCCTGCTGGCTTTATTGCCTACCAGTGAGTGCTGTGCTGAGCGCCTGGCTTTCAGTTGCGCTTGTTTCGGGTCTGCTCGTACAGTTGTGCTCAAAGGGTGCCTGGGGCTGTCCCAGTGCTGAGGTCGCTGACTGTTGCGTCGACTGCGGTCGTAGCAGAGTGCTGTTAAGCCCACAGTGCGGTTGGTACAGTGCCACGGCGGTTGACTCGCGACCGTTACGGGGACATTGATCTGTCCGGCGGTCTTTTTGAGTAGCCTTTTCAGACCTTTGGCTGGGTTGTGGGCTGTGCCCTCGCGAGAGCGCATTAACCGACTGCTTGGGTGGTGACTGCTACAGAGCGAGTACACGTGTGAGTCAGCGTCTTCAGTGCGTTCAGTTGCACGCGCCTGGAGAGCAGCTGTCTCGGGTTTTACCTGAGCAGGTAGCTTCTGCGCCAGTGTTCGCCGGCGTAACAGCCTGCCTGGGGTAGGCCGAAGGTGGGAATGGCTCCACCACGGAGGAGGAGGGTTAAGTCCCTCGCTGAAAGCGACGGGTCGGGCCCCATAACAGTAATGGTGGAAACGTCGTCGGGTGATGAGGAGGTGAGGCCACCGGTGAGGTCTCCGCCGCGGAGGAGGGCGCGTTTGGGGTCACCTCTATTGTTGAAATCAGAGGATGGTGGGAGTGAGAGCGGTAGCGGAATAGGTGGCACCGCTGAAAAAGCGGTTGCTCACACCGCAGTTTCGGGTGCTGCTAAGCCGGCCGAGAGCGGCGGTAACAGCGGCACTGGGAAAGGCGTCGCGGATAAGGGCGTCACGAAAAAGGGCATTGTTAAAAAAAGCGTCGCGAAGGAGGGATCGACGAAAGTCAGCTCGGGGAAGGAGGGAGGGAAACGTGAGGGTGGAATTAATGGGGGTGTGGTTGGGGGAGGCGCTATCAGCCATGTCGCTGCCATGAAGGCAGTGACGGCTGAATTAAATGCCTTGGTGTTTGGAGTAAAAGACTTTGAGGTCACTACCGCGAAGGGGCTGATGGAGCTTGCCTCGAAGTACGAGGCGCTCCTGATGACGGTAGTAACCGAGAATGCCCATCTTCGCGGTCAGGTTGACGCTCTAAGGGGGGGTTGTGGGGGATATATTGCCCAACCGAAGAGGTCGGTTGTGGGGTTGGCTCCGGCTGGGTCGGTGCGTGTGCCTCCAGCACCTGTGTTGGAGGCGATTGCTCCGGCATTGCCGAAGCCCGTGGAGACGTGGTCGGTGGTTGTGCGCAGCAAGGCCCCGACGACTTCCTCTAAGGAAGTCATAAAAAAAGGTGGTGAAAGAGGTGGGACCTTCCCTCGGAGTGCGAGTGCACGAGGTGAAGCCAATTAAGGGTGGTGGGGTGGTTATTCGCACCCCCTCTGTTTAAGAGAGGGAAAAGGTGGCGAATATTGTCAAATTCGGGGAGGTGGGATTGGATGTGACTGTGAACCGGAAGTTGGGTCCGCGGGTTGTGGTTCAGGGGGTTCACACCGAAATCTCCCATGATGACTTCATGGAGGAGCTCTTTCGGTTGAACCTCCAGGACGTCAGCCCTGAGGCACGAAAGTCGGATGTGCGGATGGTCAGTCGGCCCTGGAAGGTGGCCGCTGATGGTAGCACCAACGTTGTCCTTGAGGGTTCGGACAAATCAATGTCCGCCCTCTTGGAAGCGGGAAGGTGCTACATAAAGTGGTTTTCCTTCAGGGTTCGACCGGATACCCCTGTTGCTGGCTGCTTCCGGTGTATGGGTTTTGACCATAGAGTGGCTGAGTGTAGGGCCAAAACAGATGTCTGTAGGAGTTGCGGTCAGGAGGGCCACAGAGCTGCCGGTTGCGTCAATGCACCCCATTGTCGTAACTGTGCATTTAAGGGTAGGCCAGCTGGGCATCTTATGATGTCCGCTGTCTGCCCCATATACTGTGGCGTTGTTGAGCGCGCCCTCGCCAGACAATGATGGGGGCTATCTTTCAGCTAAATTGTCAGGGATCGTATGCCGTGATGTGTGAGTTGGGGGGTTGTATGCTTGAGGGTGGATGCGGCTTTGCCTTACTCCAGGAGCCCTACACCACCAATGGTGTGGTTCGGGGTCTTCCTGGGGTTTTCAGCGTCTTTACGGACCTTGGGGGTAATGCCGCAATTGTTGTGACGGATCCAAGCTACGATTGCGCAGTGTTGGATTCGTCGCAACAGGGGGTGTGTGTTTCAGTAGAGGGGGAGTTCGGTAGAATGATTGTCGCTAGTTTGTATTGCAAATTTAGCGAGCCCCTAGAGCCCTACCTGGGCTACATGGATAAGCTACTACTACTGGGGAGTAGTAGCCCATTTATCCTAGGGTTGGATGCGAATGCCTCGTCCTCGATGTGGTTTAGTAAGGTATCCAGACATTCGTCTGGATATCAAAGCCACATCCGAGGCGAGGTATTGAGTGAATGGGTGGTGGCTAAGAGCCTCCACATTTTGAATGAGGCGAGTGAATGGTTTACGTTTGAGGGGCCTAGGGGCATGAGTGATATCGACGTAACGTTAATGAATGAGGCAGCAAGGAGAGCGTTTGATGTCAGTTGGGAGATTAGGGGAGGGTGGGGATTGAGTGACCATAATTTGATACAAATTATGGTCTCTCCGCAATCCCCACCCACGGCGTACGTGGGTCCATTGCGGCGATGGCGTACCTCTGGTACTGACTGGAACCAATATGGACAGAATGTAAGGGAAGCGGTATTGGAAATACCGCTTAGTGAGTTTGAGGAACTGGGGGTGGACGAGCAAATTGCTCGGCTGTATGAGTTGGTCTGGTGTGTTAATGATAGGGTTTTCAGGAAGTATGAAAGTTCTAGGATTAGGAAAATTAAGTGGTGGACGAATGAGTTAACCTTGAAGAGGAGGGCTGTCCGGCGGTTGAGACGAAAGTTTCAGCGTGCTCGGCGGTCCAATTCGGATAGGTTATCCCAGATCAGATATGATTTTAGTTGTGCGGTTAGAGAGTATAAGGATGTGCTTGTGAGGATTAAAGAAGAGGAATGGAGGAGCTTTGTTGGGGAGAATAGGGACGACCCCTGGGGGCAGGTCTACAGGATCTGCAGGGGTCGTAAGAGGGAGGATATCACCTCTCTCCGCGTTGGTGACTCTGTGTTATCAACGTGGAGAGAGTGTGCGGAGGTTCTGTTAGGAGCGTTCCTTCCCAGGGCTGAGGTTCAGGCACCTCAAGCACAAGAGGTACCTGTTCCTCCACTAGAAGAAAAGGAGTTGGGATACGCCGTTGGTCTGGTTAGGTCTAAACGGTCCCAGGTTTTGATGGTTTGAACGGAGAGATGTGCAAAAGCTTGTGAAAGTTCATTCCGGAATACTTGGAGGCCATTTATAACAAGTGCGTGTGGGAGGGATATTTTCCACGTGAGTGGAAAAGTGCCAGGGTCGTCCCTCTCCTGAAGTCCCCTGATAAGATCAGGAGTGATCCTCGTTCTTATCGGGGCATCAGCTTTCTTCTGGTGCTTCGAAAAGTACTGGAGAGGGTTATGGTGGAACGACTTCAGGAGCTAACGCGGGGTATGTGGTCGGATAGGCAGTATGGGTTCAGGAAAGGACGCAGTGTGGAAGATGCGTGGATGTATGTGCAGAATGTTGTTAGGGAGAATGTCAACAAGTATGTCCTAGGCATATTTGTTGACTTCAAGGGGGCATTCGATTATCTGATCTGGGATCGAGTGATAGAACGGTTAGAGGAACTTGGCTGTCCGGAAATTAGTCTCTGGCGAAGCTACTTTTCGGACAGAAAAGCCTCTATCGTTGGAATGAATGGGAGTGTGGAGATTGGAGTGGCTCGTGGCTGTCCGCAGGGATCCATCTGTGGTCCATATATATGGAACCTCATGATGGACTCTCTGCTTGGGCAGCTCGAGCCACTCTGTAAGTGTTGTGCGTATGCGGACGACCTTCTTCTCCTTGTTGAAGGTCGCTCAAGGCGTGAATTGGATCGGGTGGGAGGACAATTTTTGGAAATTGTCCACAACTGGGGGATAAGTGTGGGTGTAGACATCTCGATGGACAAAACGGTGACAATGCTTTTAAAAGGCAGACTGTCACCGGGGCGTCCACCGGTTGTCCGAGTGAATGGGGTCGGCATCAGGTATGTGACGCAAGTCAAGTACCTGGGGTTGACCATGAGTGAAAGAATGTGTTTTACTCCACACTTGGTGAGTGTGAAGGTGCGACTGCAGGCGGTCGTAGGTAAGGTTATGCGCGTTTTACGGAGTGATTGGGGCCTCGGACGTCGTGCTGTTCGCGCCATATACCGCGGCTTGTTTGTGGCCTGTGCCACTTATGGAGCTGCTGTATGGTGGCGAACTGTCACGACGGTCTTCGGTCGCCGAAAGCTCCTCTCCGTCCAGCGTTGCATGATGCTCGCCTGTATGCCTGTATGTCGCACCGTTTCTACGGATGCGTTGCAGGTGTTACTAGGTGCGCCCCCTCTTGACCTGGTTGTCATACAGCGTGCTGTATCATTCAGGTTAAGAAGGGGTCTGAGTGTGTCATTGCTGCGGAATGATTTGATTTTCGATGATGATGTGGAGAGGGAGGGATATCTAGGGAGCAAGAGGCTTCTAGATGATAGGGTCAGGTGTAGGTGGCAAGACCGTTGGGACAGTAGTCTCAATGGTCGGGTGACTTATGAGTACATCCGGGACGTTAGGTATGTAGAAGGAAACCCAGACTTCAGATTTTGTCTAAGTCTGGGTTTCCTGCTTACGGGGCATGGGCCTCTTAATGCATTCTTGCATAAGAGGCACCTTGCAGATAGTCCAGAGTGTATGTGTGGGGCGTGTGTTGAGGATTGGGTGCATGTTATAGCGGAATGCCCGATGTACTCAGACATTAGGGACCTTGGGGGTATGGGGATTAGTTGGACTGATGGACGGTTAGATGTTAGTGGTGTGATCTCCACTAGTCGGAATGCCGAACAGTTAGGGTCGTTTGAAAGATTTGCGCGCGTGTTGTTCAGGCGGCGAAGACAATTGGCTGAAGACCGGGGTTAGTTTCTGGTGTGAAAGGTGTATGAATTGGATGAGAGAATGGGATTCAATCCCTGGTCACCAGTCCAGAGCTGTATGGAAGCTCAACTGGTAGTAGTTTCGGCTACGAGGTCTGACCGGAGACTTAATTCTGGTTCCACGGGGAGTAGGAGCCCTTGGAGTTCGCTCCAACCTACTCATGCGGACTGGCCCCTCGGGGAGTATCGTGGTGGTTGTGGTTCAATACCCAAATGCGGGGAGAGTGACTTTGGTCACTCAATGTGGAGTTGCATTGCAACCGGGTGCCGGACCCAAAGTACGGCAGAGGTTTCAGATACGCCTCGAACCCCAAAAAGGTGGTTAGTGTGTCCATTCCACACGCCAATTGGTACCGAATAATGCATTGCATTTTCGGGGCGCTGATCATCGCATTGATTTGATCCGCTGTGCTTTTGAGCACCGTGGAGAAAGGCCGTCGTCGGCAGGTACCCACGTTAATCCCACCGGACGTTGTCCCTATCTGCAGTTGCTTGTAGAACCTCGAAGTGAACGGACCTGTTTGCGCATCATTGCGAGTTTTAAAAGCGATTTTTAAAGTGATTTTCAGTGTTTCTGAAGCGAATGAATATTTCGGTTTTTCCGGTTTTTCGGTAGCCTGTAGTGAAATAGACACAGTAAGCAGGTATGTGATTATACACATCGTGTGTATTCCCAAAAGTGTGTGAGGATAGCGGCTTAGGCCATTAACTTGTGTGTGCTAGTGAAAAAAGTGTGGGATTTCCCAGCAGTAGTTAGCGGCATCTGTGTGCAGTGCAGGTAGTGATAGTGTACATTAGTGCTGTGTGTAATTGTGCGTGAGTGTTAGGCAGCGGAAATGCCTCCACCACGGAGGAGAGGGGCAAAAGCCCCAGCGGAGAGTGAAGACTCCGGGCCTTCAATGTTCCAGGTGGAGTCATCGACGGACGAGGACGGAGTGGGGCAACCCCTGCGGCCCCCACCCAAGAGGAAGGCGCGATTGGGTTCGCCACCACAGGCGAACTCGGAGCTAGATACGGTTGCTACGAAAGCAGCCGTAGGAGTGAAGGCTGCGGCGAAGGACGGAGCCAATGGAGGCAGGAAAGGTTGCCTGGACATGGTAGGAGGCAACAAGGGGGGTAAAGGGGGTGTTATTGGGGGTGAGGGTCATGTTACGGCAATGAAATTCATGGAGGAGCTGTTTCGGCTGAACCTTCGGGAGTTCAGCCCCGAGTCCAAAAAGACGGACGTGAGGATGGTCAGTCGTCCCTGGAAGGTGGCGACTGATGGCAGGACAAATGTTGTCCTAGAGGGTACGGACAAACTAATGTCCACCCTCCTGGAGGCGGGTAGGTGCTACGTCAAGTGGTTCTCCTTCCGTGTTCGAGCGGGTAGTCCCGTGACCGGCTGCTTCCGGTGCATGGGTTTTGATCACCGAGTGGCAGAATGCAGGGCCAAGTCCGATGTCTGTCGGAAGTGTGGTCAGGAGGGCCACAGGGCTGCCAGTTGCGTCAATGCCCCCCATTGTCGCAACTGTGCGTTTAAAGGAAGGCCAGCGGGACATCTCATGATGTCGGCTGCCTGTTCGATTTACTGTGGGGTTGTCGGACGTGCTCTTGCCAGACATTAATGGGGGGGAATTTAAAACTAAATTGTCAGAGTTCCTATGCCGTCATGTGTAATTTAGGGCGTTGTATTTTAGATAGTGGGTGCAGCATCGCCTTACTCCAGGAGCCATACGCCACCAATTTTGGAATGGTAAGTGGTCTTCCTGGGGGTTTCAGAGTCTTCGCGGACCTTAGGTGTAATGCTTTAATAGTTGTGACTGACCCAAGCTACGATTGCATAGTTTTGGATTCGTCACAAGAGGGTGTATGTGTTTCTGTAGAGAGGGAGTTCGGTAGGCTGATTGTTGCTAGTATGTATTGTAAGTTTATGGAACCCTTAGAGCCCTATCTGCGATACATGGATAAGCTACTACTACTTGCGAGTGGTAGCCCATTTATCCTAGGGATGGATGCGAATGCCATATCCTCGATGTGGTGTAGCAAGTTTCCCCGATGGGCTCGTAGATATTCGAGCTACACTCGGGGACAGGCATTAGGCGAATGGGTGGCTGCTAACAGTCTCCACATCTTAAATGAGCCAAGCCAGTGGTTCACATTTGATGGGCCTAGAGGGGGGAGCGACATTGACGTGTCCTTAATCAATGAGGCAGCAAATAGGGCGTTCAGTTTTAGGTGGGAGATTAGTGGAGGGTGGGGATTGAGCGATCATAATTTGATTAAAATTATGTTTACCCCTAATTCCCCTCCCTCGACGTATGTAAGTCCATTGCGGCGATGGCGTACCTCTGGTATCGACTTGAACCAATATGGACAGTGTGTTAGGGAAGCGGTATTGGATATACCTCTTAGTGAGTTTGAAAATCTGGGGGTGGACGAGCAAATTGTTCGGTTGTATGAATTGGTCTGGGGAGTGAACGATAGGTTGTTGAAGAAGTATAAAGATTTTAGGGTTCGAAAAATTAAGTGGTGGACGCAGGAATTAACCCTGAAGAGGAGGGCTGTCCGACGATTGAGGCGGAAGTTTCAACGAGCTCGACGGTCCAATTCGGATAGGTTATCTCAGATTAGGTATGAGTTTAGTTCCGCGATGCATGAGTACTAGGCCATGCTTATGAAAATCAAGGAAGAGGAGTAGAGGGCATTCGTGCATGATAACAGGGATGACCCCTGGGGTCAGGTCTTAAAGATTTGTAGGGGTCGTAGGAGGGAGGACATCACTTCTCTTCGTGTTGATGACACTGTGTTATCAACATGGAGTGAGTGTGCAGGGGTTCTGTTAGGAGCATTCTTTCCTAGGGCTGAGGAGCTGGCACCTCTTGCACAAGAGGTACCGGTTCCTCCACTTGATGATGGGGAGTTGGGATATGCCTTTAGCCTGGTTAGGTCTAAACGGTCCCCAGGTCTTGATGGTTTGAACGGAGAGTTGTGCAAAAGCTTGTGGAAGTTTCCGGAATACTTGGAGGTCATTTACGATAAGTGCATTTGTGAGGGATATTTTCCACGTGAGTGGAAAAGTGCTAGGGTTGTTCCTCTCCTGAAGTCACCTGATAAGATTAGGAGTGATCCACGATCTTATCGGGGCATCAGTCTTCTTCCAGTGCTTGGTAAAGTACTGGAGAGAGTTATGGTGGAAAGGCTTCAGGAGCTAACGCGGGATTTGAGGTCGGATAGGCAATATGGTTTTAGGAAGGGACGTAGCGTAGAGGACGCCTGGATGTATGTTCAGCGTGCTGTCCGGGAGAATGCCAACAAATATGTCCTTGGCATATTTGTCGATTTCAAGAGGGCATTTGATCACCTAATCTGGGATCGCGTGATACAACGGTTAGAGGAACTGGGCTGTCCGGAAATTAGTCTCTGGCAGAGCTACTTTTCGGACAGAAAAGCCTCTATCGTTGGAATGAATGGTAGCGTGGATATTGGGGTAGAACGGGGCTGCCCACAGGGATCCATCTGTGGTCCATATATTTGGAACCTAATGATGGACTCTCTGCTTGGCCAGCTTGAGATACTTTGTGGTTGTTGTGCATATGCAGACGACCTCCTTCTCTTAGTTGAAGGTAGTTCACGGCTGGAGTTAGAGCGAAAGGGTGAACGATTTTTATAAATTGTTCACAATTGGGGTACAGGTGTGGGGGTTGAAATATCGGTTGACAAAACGGTGACAATGCTTTTGAAAGGCATACTGTCATCGGCTCGTCCACCGATTGTCCGAATGAATGGGGTCAATATCAGGTATGTGACGCAAGTCAAATATCTGGGATTGACCATCGGCGAAAGGATGTGTTTCACTCCTCACTTGGTTAGCGTGGAGGAGCGTCTGTTAGGAATTGTCTGCAAGGTCAAACGTGTGTTAAGGAGTGATTGGGGTCTCGGACGTCGTGTGGTTCGTACCATATATCGCGGCTTATTTGTGGCCTGTGCCACAGGTGTTGTTAGGTGCGCCTCCTCTTGACCTGATTGTTATACAGCGTGCAGTTGCATTTAGGTTAAGAAGAGGCATAAGTGTCTCATTGCTGTCGAATTGGATTTCCGATGAGGATGTTGCGAGGGAGGGCTATCTAAGGAGCAAAAGGCTTCTATGATAGTGTTAGGAGTAAGTGGCAAGACCGTTGGGACAATAGCCCTAACGGTCGGGTGACTTACGAGTACATTCGGGATGTTAGGTTTGTAGAGGAAAACCCAGACTTCAGATTCTGTATGAGTCTGGGTTTCTTGATTACTGGGCATGGACCTTTGAATGCATTTTTGCATCAGAGGAACATTTCCGAAAGTCCGGAGTGTATATGTGGGGCACTCTCTGAGGACTGGATGCATGTCATAACGGAATGCCCGATGTACTCGGACATTAGGGACCTTGGGGGTATGGGGATTAGCTGGACTGATGGACAGCTAGATCTTAGTGGTGTGATCTCGGATAGTCGGAATGCCGAACATTTAGGGTCGTTTGATAGGTTTGCACGTGTTTTGTTCAGTCGGCGTAGGCAATTAGTTGTAAATCGGGTAGGGGAGGTATAATTTTTTTATACCATTAACTTAAATGGTCACCAGTCCGGAGCAGTATGGTAGCTCAACTGGTAGTAGTTTCAACTACGAGGTCTGACCGGAGACTTAATTCTGGTTCCACGGGGAGTAGGAGCCCTTGGAGTTCGCTCCAACCTACTCATGCGGACTTGCCCCTCAGGAAGTATCGTGGTGGTTGTGGTTTAATACCCGAATGCGGGAAGAGTGTTTTGATCACTCAATGTGGAGTTGCACTGCAACCGGGTGCAGGACCCAAAGTACGGCAGAGGTTTTAGATAGGCCTCGAACCCCACCAAGGTGGTTAGTGTGTCCATTCCACACTGCCAATTGGTACCGAATAATGCGTAGCATTTTTCGGGGCGCTGATCATCGCATTTTATTGATCCGCTGTGCTTCGGGGCACCGTGAGATAAGGCCGTCATCGGCAGGTACCCACGTTAATCCCACCGGACGTTGTCCCTCTAATTAAAGAGGCGAAACCACATATAAAGAGCCGAAACCACGTATATTTGCATATAAAAAAAAACTAAGTTTGGTTAAACGTCCCTCGGAGCACAGCAGGGGCGGCTGCTGCTGCTCCCTCGGCGCCTGCCCCTCCGGCAGCCGTGCTGGAGGCAATTGCGCCGACGATGCCGAGACCAGTAGAAACCTGGTCGGTTGTGGTAAGGAGCAAGGCTCCTGTGACTTCCTCTAAGGAAGTAATCAAGAAGGTAGTTAAGGAGGTTGGACCTTCTCTTGCAGTACGCGTTCACGAAGTGAAGGCTATTAAGGGTGGTGGGGTGGTCCTTCGTACCCCCTCGGTCTTGGAGAGGGAGAAAGTGGCGAGTAACGCCAAATTCGGTGAGGTAGGGTTGGACGTTAGCGTCAATAAAAAGTTGGGGCCCAGGGTCGTGGTACAGGGAGTACACACGGAAATATCCCATGAAGAATTCATGGAGGAGCTGTTTCGGCTGAACCTTCGGTAGTTCAGCCCCGAGTCCAAAAAGACGGACGTGAGGATGGTCAGTCGTCCCTGGAAGGTGGCGACTGATGGCAGGACAAATGTTGTCCTAGAGGGTACGGACAAACTAATGTCCACCCTCCTGGAGGCGGGTAGGTGCTACGTCAAGTGGTTCTCCTTCCGTGTTCGAGCGGGTAGTCCCGTGACCGGCTGCTTCCGGTGCATGGGTTTTGATCACCGAGTGGCAGAATGCAGGGCCAAGTCCGATGTCTGTCGGAGGTGTGGTCAGGAGGGCCACAGGGCTGCCAGTTGCGTCAATGCCCCCCATTGTCGCAACTGTGCGTTTAAAGGAAGGCCAGCGGGACATCTCATGCTGTCGGCTGCCTGTTCGATTTACTGTGGGGTTGTCGGACGTGCTCTTGCCAGACATTAATGGGGGGGAATTTAAAACTAAATTGTCAGAGTTCCTATGCCGTCATGTGTAATTTAGGGTTTTGTATTTTAGATAGTGGGTGCAGCATCGCCTTACTCCAGGAGCCATACGCCACCAATTTTGGAATGGTAAGTGGTCTTCCTGGGGGTTTCAGAGTCTTCGCGGACCTTAGGTGTAATGCTTTAATAGTTGTGACTGACCCAAGCTACGATTGCATAGTTTTGGATTCGTCACAAGAGGGTGTATGTGTTTCTGTAAAGAGGGAGTTCGGTAGGCCGATTGTTGCTAGTATGTATTGTAAGTTTATCTAACCCTTAGAGCCCTATCTGCGATACATGGATAAGCTACTACTACTTGCGAGTGGTAGCCCATTTATCCTAGGGATGGATGCGAATGCCATATCCTCGATGTGGTGTAGCAAGTTTCCCCGATGGGCTCGTAGATATTCGAGCTACACTCGGGGACAGGCATTAGGCGAATGGGTGGCTGCTAACAGTCTCCACATCTTAAATGAGCCAAGCCAGTGGTTCACATTTGATGGGCCTAGAGGGGGGAGCGACATTGACGTGTCCTTAATCAATGAGGCAGCAAATAGGGCGTTCAGTTTTAGGTGGGAGATTAGTGGAGGGTGGGGATTGAGCGATCATAATTTGATTAAAATTATGTTTACCCCTAATTCCCCTCCCTCGACGTATGTAAGTCCATTGCGGCGATGGCGTACCTCTGGTATCGACTTGAACCAATATGGACAGTGTGTTAGGGAAGCGGTATTGGATATACCTCTTAGTGAGTTTGAAAATCTGGGGGTGGACGAGCAAATTGCTCGGTTGTATGAATTGGTCTGGGGAGTGAACGATAGGTTGTTGAAGAAGTATAAAGATTTTAGGGTTCGAAAAATTAAGTGGTGGACGCAGGAATTAACCCTGAAGAGGAGGGCTGTCCGACGATTGAGGCGGAAGTTTCAACGAGCTCGACGGTCCAATTCGGATAGGTTATCTCAGATTAGGTATGAGTTTAGTTCCGCGATGCATGAGTACTAGGCCATGCTTATGAAAATCAAGGAAGAGGAGTAGAGGGCATTCGTGCATGATAACAGGGATGACCCCTGGGGTCAGGTCTTAAAGATTTGTAGGGGTCGTAGGAGGGAGGACATCACTTCTCTTCGTGTTGATGACACTGTGTTATCAACATGGAGTGAGTGTGCAGGGGTTCTGTTAGGAGCATTCTTTCCTAGGGCTGAGGAGCTGGCACCTCTTGCACAAGAGGTACCGGTTCCTCCACTTGATGATGGGGAGTTGGGATATGCCTTTAGCCTGGTTAGGTCTAAACGGTCCCCAGGTCTTGATGGTTTGAACGGAGAGTTGTGCAAAAGCTTGTGGAAGTTTCCGGAATACTTGGAGGTCATTTACGATAAGTGCATTTGTGAGGGATATTTTCCACGTGAGTGGAAAAGTGCTAGGGTTGTTCCTCTCCTGAAGTCACCTGATAAGATTAGGAGTGATCCACGATCTTATCGGGGCATCAGTCTTCTTCCAGTGCTTGGTAAAGTACTGGAGAGAGTTATGGTGGAAAGGCTTCAGGAGCTAACGCGGGATTTGAGGTCGGATAGGCAATATGGTTTTAGGAAGGGACGTAGCGTAGAGGACGCCCGGATGTATGCTCAGCGTGCTGTCCGGGAGAATGCCAACAAATATGTCCTTGGCATATTTGTCGATTTCAAGAGGGCATTTGATCACCTAATCTGTGATCGCGTGATACAACGGTTAGAGGAACTGGGCTGTCCGGAAATTAGTCTCTGGCAGAGCTACTTTTCGGACAGAAAAGCCTCTATCGTTGGAATGAATGGTAGCGTGGATATTGGGGTAGAACGGGGCTGCCCACAGGGATCCATCTGTGGTCCATATATTTGGAACCTAATGATGGACTCTCTGCTTGGCCAGCTTGAAATACTTTGTGGTTGTTGTGCATATGCAGACGACCTCCTACTCTTAGTTGAAGGTAGTTCACGGCTGGAGTTAGAGCGAAAGGGTGAACGATTTTTATAAATTGTTCACAATTGGGGTACAGGTGTGGGGGTTGAAATATCGGTTGACAAAACGGTGACAATGCTTTTGAAAGGCATACTGTCATCGGCTCGTCCACCGATTGTCCGAATGAATGGGGTCAATATCAGGTATGTGACGCAAGTCAAATATCTGGGATTGACCATCGGCGAAAGGATGTGTTTCACTCCTCACTTGGTTAGCGTGGAGGAGCGTCTGTTAGGAATTGTCTGCAATGTCAAACGTGTGTTAAGGAGTGATTGGGGTCTCGGACGTCGTGCGGTTCGTACCATATATCGCGGCTTATTTGTGGCCTGTGCCACAGGTGTTGTTAGGTGCGCCTCCTCTTGACCTGATTGTTATACAGCGTGCAGTTGCATTTAGGTTAAGAAGAGGCATAAGTGTCTCATTGCTGTCGAATTGGATTTCCGATGAGGATGTTGCGAGGGAGGGCTATCTAAGGAGCAAAAGGCTTCTATGATAGTGTTAGGAGTAAGTGGCAAGACCGTTGGGACAATAGCCCTAACGGTCGGGTGACTTACGAGTACATTCGGGATGTTAGGTTTGTAGAGGAAAACCCAGACTTCAGATTCTGTATGAGTCTGGGTTTCTTGATTACTGGGCATGGACCTTTGAATGCATTTTTGCATCAGAGGAACATTTCCGAAAGTCCGGAGTGTGTATGTGGGGCACTCTCTGAGGACTGGATGCATGTCATAACGGAATGCCCGATGTACTCGGACATTAGGGACCTTGGGGGTATGGGGATTAGCTGGACTGATGGACAGCTAGATCTTAGTGGTGTGATCTCGGATAGTCGGAATGCCGAACATTTAGGGTCGTTTGATAGGTTTGCACGTGTTTTGTTCAGTCGGCGTAGGCAATTAGTTGTAAATCGGGTAGGGGAGGTATAATTTTTTTATACCATTAACTTAAATGGTCACCAGTCCGGAGCAGTATGGTAGCTCAACTGGTAGTAGTTTCAACTACGAGGTCTGACCGGAGACTTAATTCTGGTTCCACGGGGAGTAGGAGCCCTTGGAGTTCGCTCCAACCTACTCATGCGGACTTGCCCCTCAGGAAGTATCGTGGTGGTTGTGGTTTAATACCCGAATGCGGGAAGAGTGTTTTGATCACTCAATGTGGAGTTGCACTGCAACCGGGTGCAGGACCCAAAGTACGGCAGAGGTTTTAGATAGGCCTCGAACCCCACCAAGGTGGTTAGTGTGTCCATTCCACACTGCCAATTGGTACCGAATAATGCGTAGCATTTTTCGGGGCGCTGATCATCGCATTTTATTGATCCGCTGTGCTTCGGGGCACCGTGAGATAAGGCCGTCATCGGCAGGTACCCACGTTAATCCCACCGGACGTTGTCCCTCTAATTAAAGAGGCGAAACCACATATAAAGAGCCGAAACCACGTATATTTGCATATAAAAAAAACTAAGTTTGGTTAAACGTCCCTCGGAGCACAGCAGGGGCGGCTGCTGCTGCTCCCTCGGCGCCTGCCCCTCCGGCAGCCGTGCTGGAGGCAATTGCGCCGACGATGCCGAGACCAGTAGAAACCTGGTCGGTTGTGGTAAGGAGCAAGGCTCCTGTGACTTCCTCTAAGGAAGTAATCAAGAAGGTAGTTAAGGAGGTTGGACCTTCTCTTGCAGTACGCGTTCACGAAGTGAAGGCTATTAAGGGTGGTGGGGTGGTCCTTCGTACCCCCTCGGTCTTGGAGAGGGAGAAAGTGGCGAGTAACGCCAAATTCGGTGAGGTAGGGTTGGACGTTAGCGTCAATAAAAAGTTGGGGCCCAGGGTCGTGGTACAGGGAGTACACACGGAAATATCCCACGAAGAATTCATGGAGGAGCTGTTTCGGCTGAACCTTCGGGAGTTCAGCCCCGAGTCCAAAAAGACGGACGTGAGGATGGTCAGTCGTCCCTGGAAGGTGGCGACTGATGGCAGGACAAATGTTGTCCTAGAGGGTACGGACAAACTAATGTCCACCCTCCTGGAGGCGGGTAGGTGCTACGTCAAGTGGTTCTCCTTCCGTGTTCGTGCGGATAGTCCCGTGACCGGCTGCTTCCGGTGCATGGGTTTTGATCACCGAGTGGCAGAATGCAGGGCCAAGGCCGATGTCTGTCGGAGGTGTGGTCAGGAGGGCCACAGGGTGCGTTTAAAGGAAGGCCAGCTGGACATCTCATGATGTCGGCTGCCTGTCCGATTTACTGTGGGGTTGTCGGACGTGCTCTCGCCAGACATTAATGGGTGAGATTTTTCAATTAAATTGCCAGAGTTCTTATGCAGTTATGTGCGAGTTAGGGAGTTGCATGATAGAGGGTGGGTGCAGCATCGCCTTACTCCAGGAGCCATACGCCACCAATTTTGGAATGGTAAGTGGTCTTCCTGGGGGTTTCAGGGTCTACACGGACCTTAGGTGTAATGCTGCAATAGTTGTGACTGACCCAAGCTATGACTGCATAGTTTTGGATTCGTCACAAGAGGGTGTATGTGTTTCTGTAGAGGGGGGGTTCGGTAGGCTGATTGTTGCTAGCATGTATTGTAAGTTTAGGGAACCTATAGAGCCTTATCTGCGATACATGGATAACCTACTACTACTTGCGAGTGGTAGCCCATTTATCCTAGGGATGGATGCGAATGCCACGTCCTCGATGTGGTTTAGCAAGTTTTCTCGATGGGCGCACAGATATCGGAGCCACATTCGGGGTCGGGCATTAAGCGAATGGATGGCTGCTAACAGTCTCCACATTCTAAATGAGCCAAGCGAGTGGCACACATTTGATGGGCCTAGAGGGGGGAGCGACATTGACGTGTCCTTGATCAATGAGGCAGCAAATAGGGCGTTCAGTTTTAGGTGGGAGATTATGGGAGGGTGGGGATTGAGCGATCATAATTTGATTAAAATTATGGTTACTCCTAATTCCCCTCCCTCGACGTATGCAAGTCCATTGCGGCGATGGCGTACCTCTGGTATCGACTTGAACCAATATGGACAGTGTGTTAGGGAAGCGGTATTGGACATACCGCTTAGTGAGTTTGAAAATCTGGGGGTGGACGAGCAAATTGCTCGGTTGTACGAATTGGTCTGGGGAGTGAACGATAGGTTGTTGAAGAAATATAAGGATTTTAGGGTTAGGAAAATAAAGTGGTGGACGCAGGAATTAACCCTGAAGAGGAGGGCTGTCCGGCGATTGAGACGGAAGTTTCAACGCGCTCGGCGGTCAAATTCGGATAGGTTGGCCCAGATTAGGAACGATTTAAGTTGTGCGATGCATGAGTATAAGGCCATGCTAATAAAAATCAAAGAAGAGGAGTGGAGGGGGTTCGTTAATGAGCATAGGGATGACCCCTGGGGTCAGGTCTTAAGGATTTGTAGGGGTCGTAGGAGGGAGGACATCACTTCTCTTCGTGTTGATGACACTGTGTTATCAACATGGAGTGAGTGTGCAGGGGTTCTGTTAGGAGCGTTCTTTCCTAGGGCTGAGGAGCTGGCACCTCTCGCACAAGAGGTACCGGTTCCTCCACTTGATGATGGGGAGTTGGGATATGCCTTTAGCCTGGTTAGGTCTAAACGGTCCCCAGGTCTTGATGGTTTGAACGGAGAGTTGTACAAAAGCTTGTGGAAGTTCATTCCGGAATACTTGGAGGTCATTTACGATAAGTGCATTTGTGAGGGGTATTTTCCACGTGAGTGGAAAAGTGCTAGGGTTGTTCCTCTCCTGAAGTCACCTGATAAGAGTAGGAGTGATCCACGATCTTATCGGGGCATCAGTCTTCTTCCAGTGCTGGGTAAAGTACTGGAGAGGGTTATGGTGGAACGGCTTCAGGAGCTAACGCGGGATCTGCGGTCGGATAGGCAGTACGGTTTCAGGAAAGGACGCAGCATAGAGGATGCTTGGTTTTATGTCCAGAGGGCCGTTAGGGAGAATACCAACAAATATGTCCTCGGCATATTTGTTGACTTCAAGGGGGCATTTGACTTCCTAATCTGGAATCGGGTGATTCAACGATTGGAGGAACTTGGCTGTCCGGAAATTAGTCTCTGGCAGAGCTACTTTTCGGACAGAAAAGCCTCTATCGGGGCTGCCCACAGGGATCCATCTGTGGTCCATATATTTGGAACCTAATGATGGACTCTCTGCTTGGCCAACTTGAAACGCTTTGTAGTTGTTGTGCATATGCAGACGATCTTCTGCTCCTAGTTGAAGGTCGTTCACGGTTGGAGTTAGAACGAAAGGGTGAACGACTGTTAGAAATTGTTCACAATTGGGGTATAGGTGTGGGGGTTGAAATATCGATTGACAAGACGGTGACAATGCTCTTGAAAGGCATACTGTCATCGGCTCGTCCACCGATTGTCCGAATGAATGGGGTCAATATCAGGTATGTGACGCAAGTCAAATATCTGGGATTGACCATCGGCGAAAGGATGTGTTTCAACCCTCACTTGGTTTACGTGGAGGAGCGATTGTTAGGAATTGCCGGCAAGATCAAACGCGTGTTAAGGAGTGATTGGGGTCTCGGACGTCGTGCGGTTCGTACTATGTGGCACAGGCCACAAATAAGCCGCTATATGGTGGGAATTAGCATCAAAGGTCAGGGGACGCCAAAAACTTCTTTCCATACAACGTTGTTTGATGCTTGCCTGTTTGCCTGTATGTCGCACAATTTCTACAGATGCGATGCAGGTGTTGTTAGGTGCGCCTCCTCTTGACCTGATTGTTATACAGCGTGCTGTTGCATTTAGGTTAAGAAGAGGCTTAAGTGTCTCATTGCTGTCAAATTGGATTTCTGATGAGGATGTTGCGAGGGAGGGCTATCTAAGGAGCAAAAGGCTTCTATATGATAGCGTTAGGAGTAGGTGGCAAGACCGTTGGGACAATAGCCCTAGCGGTCGGGTGAGCTACGAGTACATTCGGGATGTTAGGTTTGTAGAGGAAAACCCAGACTTCAGATTCTGTATGAGTCTGGGTTTCTTGCTTACCGGGCATGGACCTTTTAATGCATTTTTGCATCAAAGGAACCTTTCCGGAAGTCCGGAGTGTATATGTAGGGCACACTCTGAGGACTGGATGCATATCATAGCCGATGTACTCGGACATTAGGGATCTTGGGGGTATGGGGATTAGCTGGACTGATGGACAGCTAGATGTTAGTGGTGTGCTCTCGGATAGTCGGAATGCCGAACATTTAGGGTCGTTTAATAGGTTTGCACGTGTTTTGTTCAGTCGGCGTAGGCAATTAGTTGAAAACCGGGTGGAGGAGGTATAATTTTTATACCATCAACTTAAATGGTCACCAGTCCGGAGCAGTATGGTAGCTCAACTGGTAGTAGTTTTCAACTACGAGGTCTGACCGGAGACTTAATTCTGGTACCACGGGGAGTAGGAGCCCTTGGAGTTCGCTCCAACCTACTCATGCGGACTGGCCCCTCGGGGAGTATCGTGGTGGTTGTGGTTTAATACCCGAATGCGGGAAGAGTGTTTTGATCACTCAATGTGGAGTTGCACTGCAACCGGGTGCCGGACCCAAAGTACGGCAGAGGTTTTAGATAGGCCTCGAACCCCACCAAGGTGGTTAGTGTGTCCATTCCACACTGCCAATTGGTACCGAATAATGCTTAGCATTTTTCGGGGCGCTGATCATCGCATTTTATTGATCCGCTGTGCTTCGGAGCACCGTGAGATAAGGCCGTCATCGGCAGGTACTCACGCAAAAACACACCGGACGTTGTCCCTATCTGCAGTTGTTTGTAGAACCTCGAAGTGAACGGACCTGTTTGCGCATCATTGCGAGTTTTAAAAGCGATTTTTAAAGTGAGTTTCAGTGTTTCTGAAGCGAATGAATTTTTCGGTTTTTCGGTAGCCTGTAGTGAAAGTAAGCAGGTATTTTTTTTGGTTTTTTTTTTTTTTTTGGTTCCGAAGGGGGAATCTTCTAAAGATACTGTTAACGTATGTTAACAGTATGCACGATTCACATTGTCCGCTAAGGGTACACCTCTTTCGGGACCACGCCCAGCCAGATTTTATCAACTAGGTCGGACTTGCGAGACAGTATGCCTACGTACTAAACCCTTAACTCCGGCTTCTGTAGCTTGTAATTGGGCCTGCGGAACCACCGTTAAGTACTACTTCGTAGGACCAAGCTGGGCCAACATGCCTCCTCACATATTCCCCGCAGGGTTATTCATTTGTTCTTACACTTCTCCGCTGTCGTTCTCTTATTCTGAGTTCTTGGAGCGCTATAGCGGTCCACTCCTTTATTTTTGCCCACACCACCCTCGATTGTAACATTTGACTCACTATGTTGTCGGGCGTCAGTACTTCGTTTATTAACCGTTCTACGGTAGTTCTCTCCACTACATATCTCGAGCAAGAAAAGAAGATATGTTCCGCATTTTCTTCCGCACTGTTGCAGAAGGAACATTCACTGATGTCATCATGGCCGAATCTCTGGAGGTACTCCCTGAAACAGCCATGGCCCGATAAGAACTGGGTCAGATAGAAATCTGTCTCTCCATGTTGTCTTTCAATCCATGCTGGTACATTTTTAATTAATCTATATGTCCATCTTCCTTTTTCTGATGCATCCCATTGTGCTTGCCACTCGTTAAGGCTCACCTGTCTCTCCTTTTTGCGTTCATCGTCCGTTAGGCGCCTTTTTATGCTTTTTGCTTTTTGATAGACTCTGCTATACTCCGAAGCCATTATATCGGGTGGGATGATACCAGCTATGATACTAACTGCTTCATGCGACACCGTTCTAAACGCGCAGGCAACTCTCATGGCACTTAGCCTGGAAACTTTCTTCGCCTTATTGGCACATGCTTTTTGGCGTAGCGCTATCGCCCATATAGGAGCAGAGTACATCAGTGCTGATTGGCTAACTTTAGCTAATAGAGCTCTTCTACTATGACTAGGACCACCAATGTTGGCCATAATTCTCGCCAAGGACGCAGTCACTTTAGCCGATTGAGCCTAGTATCAATCATAACGCCTAGGTACCGTAACGAGTTTTGTGTTACTACATTATAACCATCAATATTCAGAGTGACTGTTTCTAGTCTTTTTCTACTCGTGATGAGAACCGCTTCGGTTTTTTCTCCGGCAAGCTGCAGCTTAGTTCGTGTAAGCCAATCTTTAACTTGCGTAATAGTCTCATTGCAGATGTTTTGGATTTGAAATAATTCCTTCGCAACGATCGTTACCGCAATGTCGTCCGCATATCCAATTATCTGGGCCCCTTTTGGTAATGATAAGCGTAGCACTCCATCATACAGCACATTCCACAATAACGGACCTAGTACGGAGCCCTGTGGTACTCCCCCTGTCACTATGTATTTCTTTGGGCCTGCATCAGTATCGTAGAATAGCAGTCTGTCAGACAGATAGCTACTAATTATACGCAATAGATACCTTGGTATATTTCTCGCTTCCAGTGCCCGTGTTGAAAGCGTTTTTAACATCAAGTGTGACAACTGCACAGTATTCTTTTTCACCGAACATCCATCTTTTGCCCGCTATGGCTTTTGCCGCAATTCCTGTCACTTTTCCAACTGCGTCCATGGTGGATCGGTTTCTTCTGAAGCCAAATTGGTTTTCGGATAGTCCAGAAGGCTCGTTTTCTAGGTGATACTCCAGGCGTTTGCAGATTAACTTCTCTAAGATTTTGGCCATTGTGTCAATCATGCAGAGTGGTCTGTATGCACTCGGTTCTCCTGCCGGTTTGTTCGGCTTCTGAAGAAGAGCCAGGCGCTGTTTCTTCCATATCTTGGGAAAAACTCCTTCATTTAGACAGCGTGTATAGAGCTCGGTAAATTTTTTATCGTTATGTTTTATAGCGATTTTCAGTGCCTTGTTTGGGATGCCGTCCGGTCCGGGCGCCTTTGCGTTTCCGAAATTCTCCGCCACTTCAATAATTTCCTTCTCGTCAATGACTAAAGCTTCCACCATCGCAGGTATCCTTCTGCTCGATTGCAACTCTTGCGCAGGGAAAAGCGTTTTCACCACCTTTTCTAGGAGGATAGGGCAGGTTGGTGCTTGACTTCTACTCCCTCTAATCTTCGACATAACTATTTTATACGCATCTCCCCATGGGTTCTCGTTTACCTTCTCACATAGTTCTTTAAAACTTGTGGACTTGCTTCTTTTGATTGCCATCTTGAGCTCCTTTCTTTTTTCTTTAAAGTATTCGCGCAGTCTTATATGCTCTGGAGTACCGTAGCTTCTTTGAGAGCGTCGTCTTGCCCTATGGCATTCGCTTCTTAGACTACTAATCTCTGCGTTCCACCAGTATGCAGATTTTCGGTATGAGCTTTGTACTTTCCTACACATCGCAGCGTCACAGGCGTTGCTTACGTGCTTCACCATCATTTCGGCTTGGCGATCTACATCGTTTGAGCTGCCTGGGTCCTCGCTCAACATGATCTCAAAGATTTTCTCATCCAGCGTTTCGACTTTCCATCTTTGTTTAAGTGTTTTTTTACGGCTGGCTAGTGTTTGTACTCGCTTGTCGATTTCTAACATAATAGCAAGGTGATCACTATGCGTATAGAAGTCACACACTTTCCAATTTGCTGTTCTAACCAGTGTGCTGCTAGCGAACGTGATATCAATTATTGATCCACGACCATTCTTTTCAAAGGTATTTCTTCCGCCGGTATTGAGTAGTACAGCGTCTAGCAACGAGAATGCTTTGAGCAGCGCATTTCCCCGCCGATTCGTGCAACTACTGTCCCATTCCATTGCCCACGCATTGAAATCGCCTGCTATCACGTTTGGTGTGGTAGTTCGGGCGGCATGAACCAGTTCATCAATGATTTTTTCATACTCACTTTGCGTAACACTAGGAGGGATATAACAACTGTAGAAGTATATTCCACCAATCTTCACACGTGTATAATAGGATTTTCCTTGGAGCGGCATGTCTTGGAAAGTATTGCCTCCACAAGCCCATATCGCAGCTTTGCTCTCTTTGTCCGAAATCCAGGCACCAGAACTTACGTTCTTATACTGTTCACAGACTAACGCCACGTCTACCTTCTTCTCATAGATTGTCTGTGACAAAAGTTCTTGAGCCGCTTCACAATGATTTAGGTTGATTTGTATAACTCTCATTTGAAGTTTTTGAACGCCGCTTAATAAAGGGGACACCTCCAACTTCCGATACGGTGATCCGTATCCTTTTGTCCTTTGCATTTGCATGCTGCACATGACGCCGTTTTGTCACATTCTTTTGCAAAGTGTCCCTTTTCGCCACACTTGGCACAGCATTGGCTTCTGTCATATTCGCTGGTACACAACCTCGCTAGATGCCCATATTCCAAGCACCTGAAAAATTTTTTTAAATTAGGCTTTTCCCTAATTCTACAGACCACCCATCCAATTTTAATCTTATGGGCTTCAAGAAGTCGTTTTGCGTCCGTTGCTGCTAATTACTGCCATCTGCGTGCCTGCGTATGACTTTCTAATGTTTTTGACCGCCCCTTCCCCGAGGGAGCTTAGCTCATTAATTTGCGATCTAATTGCCTCAACTATGTCTTTTCTAGTGGTTACTTCATCTAGGTCGCGGATCTCCACTGATACCTCATGGGTCAGGGCTCTTATTATCGCCTGGTCGCCTAGCACCTTCCCTATCTCCTTTTCATATGCTCCCGTGTTCGTCATCTGCGCCTTTTTCATTTCCAACAATATTTCACCTTTTGCCGTCTTCCTGATTCGCGTAACGTTCTCTCCGAGTTTCTGCAGGGTGTCATTGCTTTTGACCGTTCTAAGTATATCACTGTACGACATATTTCCTGTGCGTGCAATTATTATAGCATCCGGTCTAGAACGCAAAGCAAAGCTTGTATTCTTCTTCTTCTTCTGTTTCTGCGTTTTGTGTTTGACCTCTGTCCAGGCATTTTCCTTCTCCATGGCTGTTTTTTCTTTTACTGGAATGTTTCTTTCAGTCCTCTTTGTCACAATAGCCATCTTTTGCATTTCCCCTTGACTAGCTTTTTTCTTAGGAGGGGTCTTACGTATCAGCTGCTCATCCTCACGTGGCCTTTTCGGCGTTGAATCTGCAGTTGTGGCTCCTAGAGAGACATTTCGTCTGGCTTCTTTATTTCTATTGAACTCATTTTGCGCGCGTGCGTGAAGCTTCATCACCGAGCTTAATCTGGTTGTTAATTGATCGTTGTGGTAGACACATTGCTTCTGTCAACTTTTTGATCATCTCGCCTAGTTCCGACATGACGTCACCACCCGAGTTAACCGATTCCGCTAAAGGCGTGCTATCTTGGAGAGTAGGTGGCGATGATCTGGCTCTTGCAGGCTTTTCTACTGTAAGCACCCTTTTTGGTGATCGCATCAGTCGTGGTGCACGCATAAATGGGTCACCTTCTGTGTTAACTCCATTAGTGGTCGGCGTTCTCCTGGATGATTCCGTTTCTGGCATCTTTCTTCCACTACCAGGGCTTCGAGTGTCGCTACTCATCAATAAATCGTACATACTACTGCTGCTTTTGTTGTTTATTCTCATAGTATTCTCCATTCCTTGTTTTTTCTTACAGCGCATCGTGTGTAGGGGGGCGGGCCGAAATAGAGAGGAACGGGTATACCCTCGGAGGCAATGCTCCTACCCCAGTTCCCTGAGGCCTGTCCTTCGCTTTGCCAGTCCCGGAAAACACGGACGGACTGGCGCTCGCCCGGAGCAACACAGCCTACTACTGCTGTGTTCAATACACACTCCCTGACCAAGGACCGAAGTGGCTGTTTACTGATATACCGCGAGGCTGGCACCTCGGCAGAGCAAACTCACATCACCCTTTCTATCTCACCAGCGGAGACGTCGCTGTCGAGACTTCCAGGGACTCCCAGTGCGCCGCGCAGTATACCGGTCAGGTTGTTAAATCAGCCGCACCTAACATGGTGAACAGACGCTGACCAGGAAGCCGCCCATTTTGGATCCGTCGCGCCTGGATTTTTATATTACTCATATTTCTCAGAGGCGGTGTCGATTCGCCATTGTCACAGGAACATCATCGGGCTTGCTGGCTTTTATACCGCTTCCTCCGCCCCTGTCGCTCATCGTCGGGGATTGCTTATTCGTTTAAACTTATTTCGCAACTAACCTGCTACTACAGGCCGTCCGGCTATCCGCGACCTGCCGAACCCCCCCGGTAGCTTTGGTGTACATCCCACCGGGACAGTAAGCAGGTATGTGATTATACACATCGTGTGTATTCCCAAAAGTGTGTGAGGATAGCGGCTTAGGCCATTAACTTGTGTGTGCTAGTGAACAAAGTGTGGGATTTCCCAGCAGTAGTTAGCGGCATCTGTGTGCAGTGCAGGTAGTGATAGTGTACATTAGTGCTGTGTGTAATTGTGCGTGAGTGTTAGGCAGCGGAAATGCCTCCACCACGGAGGAGAGGGGCAAAAGCCCCAGCGGAGAGTGAAGACTCCGGGCCTTCAATGGTCCAGGTGGAGTCATCGACGGACGAGGACGGAGTGGGGCAACCCTTGCGGCCCCCACCCAAGAGGAAGGCGCGATTGGGTTCGCCACCACAGGCGAACTCGGGCGAGAGCGGGTCGGATGGGGTTTTCCAGAAGCTAGAATTTTATTTATAAACGACAATGGATATATGTGATGCCAATGTTATTTGTAACATAGCAAATGCGGGAGGATCCTGTATGACGCGCTAGTTACTTATTAAAACATTATTTAATACAATGTCAATGCCTAGAATCAATTGTAAACGACTTTGGTAACGGGCAAGGTGTTGTAAGTGGTAGAGCAGCTGCCATACTGCGATCCACTGAAGCTTATCCTTTGCTTGATGATTCGATCAAACTGTTTATAAATTATTTATATGTGTGTGTGTGTTGTAATATACATACCGTATATATTTATATTATAAATAATTTATATATATGTATAAGTGACATATCCTAATGTCGCGTTGGAGACTTTTGCCTTTATTCAGCAAAAGCATCGCAACATCATTGCCAACATGTTATTTTACTCAGCATCTTTACCAGTCAGCGGTCCCGTACAATAAGCGGCACCGTTTGATCAATCGCGTGATACATAACACTTCTATTTCATCATCCATCGAGAAAAGTCATTCATTGTTGCAGTTCATTTATATCGTTCATATCATTTAATATATTACATTAAAATATAAGTGTAATTTTTATATTTAAAAAACGAATGTTTAATAAAATAAATCATAATAACATTAAAAACGTTACTTTAAAAACGTTACTGGCGCAGTCGGTTTAACTCGGGAGAGAATAGAAAGTGCAAAAATTTCTGATCTCGGTAATTATTTAACTCGGGCGAGAATAGAAAGTGTACAAATTTCTGCTCTCGGTAATTTTCATAAAAAAATCTTATTTTTTAACGTGCAAAACACAAAACTTTGAATATAAATACAAATTCAAAGCAATAAGTGATTTACTTGCACACAAGATTTTTAAGAGTGTTCTTTGGCAACTCGTAAGGCTGAAGAAAAGTACGGGGACTCCTTTCCACGTGTCTCAAAAAAACGAGTATTGAAACACGCAGCATTATAAAACCATAAATTGAAAAAAAAAACCAAAAAAATATAAAAAAATAATAATAATAATAAAAAAAATAAAAAAAAAAAAAATTCAACATCGATAGTGTTTGAAGAACGAAGTTAATAACGTAAAGGTGGAACGTGAAGATGTTTAAAGAACGTAGTTAATAACGTAAAAGTGGAACGTGAAGATGCAGAAATAGAAAAAATATCGTAAAGAACAGGAAGAACGTAAAAGTGGAACATCGAAGTGAAAAAGTGCATAAATAACGTAAATGAGAAACTTGAAAAGTGAAGAAAAATAAAAATATCGTAAAGAACAAAACGAACAGTTTAACAACAAGAACGTAAAAGTGGAACGTCGAAGTGAAAGAGTGTATAAATAACGTAAATGAGAAACTTGAAAAGTGAAGAAAAATATAAATATCGTAAAGAACAAAACGAACAGTTTAACAACAAGAACGTAAAAATGGAACGTCGAAGTGAAGAAAAATAACAATTACCGTAACAAACAAAACGAACAAAGTTACGATGGAACAGTGGAACAAAAATATAACAATACGTTAAAAATAAAATAAAAGAAAATAAAATAAAAGAAAATAAAAGAAAATAAAATAAAATAAAACAGAACAAAACAAAACAAAACAAAACAAAACAAAACAAAACAAAACAAAACAAAACAAAACAAAACAAAACAAAACAAAACAAAACAAAACAAAACAAAACAAAACAAAACAAAACAAAACAAAACAAAACAAAACAAAACAAAACAAAACAAAACAAAACAAAACAAAACAAAACAAAACAAAACAAAACAAAACAAAACAAAACAAAACAAAACAAAACAAAACAAAACAAAACAAAACAAAACAAAACAAAACAAAACAAAACAAAACAAAACAAAACAAAACAAAACAAAACAAAACAAAACAAAACAAAACAAAACAAAACAAAACAAAACAAAACAAAACAAAACAAAACAAAACAAAACAAAACAAAACAAAACAAAACAAAACAAAACAAAACAAAACAAAACAAAACAAAACAAAACAAAACAAAACAAAACAAAACAAAACAAAACAAAACAAAACAAAACAAAACAAAACAAAACAAAACAAAACAAAACAAAACAAAACAAAACAAAACAAAACAAAACAAAACAAAAAAAAAAAAAAAAAACAAGAAATATTAAAAACGAAGGTGAATAAAAACAAAGCATACAGTTTATGGAAGAAGAAGTAAACGAACTAAGCCAAATTTTGAAATCCATTAAAATTAAAGAGGTAAACAACAAAATGGAACGAGAAACCAGGGAAATGGCGATACAAAACATCAAACTCATTCAACCGTTTGATGGTGATCGAAATTACTTGGCACTCTTTATTCAAGGTGTCGATGCGATCATGCCACAGTCTCCTGTTATATCGGAAGAGACGAAAGTATTCTATCTACACTGTGTTATAAAAATACTCAGAGGCGCTGCATTAGACGTGGTTAGACGAGAGCAACCACCAGATTGGATAACGCTGAGGCAACTACTTATAGATGAATTCGGAGAACACACGGCAGTTTCAACACTAATCCTAGAAATAAGCAATATTAAATTTAAAAATAATGTTAAGCTACTATGCGAAGAGATTAATTTAGAAGTTTGTAAAGTAAAAGATGTTATCAAACTAAAAAATGAAAGTTGCTCAACTAAAATATTTTTGTATAATGAATTAGATCAAATAAGTTTGAAAACATTAAAAAGAGAATTGCCAAATTATTTAACTGCGCTAATAAACGCAAATCTTGCTACTGACCTTAAGGCAGCAATCAAAATATTAAAAGAAAACGATGTTTATGAAAATAATAAACAATTCTCTAAACAAAAAACAATTCAAAGAACTAACACAAATTCAAAACTACCGAATTATTTGAATAACAATAATAATAGTAATATAGAATATTTTGCAACCAATACGAATCAATTTCCGGTTCGTTCCAATTACAACACTTTATCAAAAAATTATCCATTTTCCAATCAAAATAATTATTATAAAAATAAACCATTTTTCAATGAACATAGCAATCAACAACATACTTTACAAAACAATAATTTCCCACAAGTTAGGCATACACCTTTCAATTCTGCAAACATTTATACTAATAGAAACTTAAATAATTTAAAACAAGATAAGATTCATGGGTCAAACCAATCTCGACTAAGACGCTTTGGCTATCCTGTACCAATGGAACAAGATGAGGTAAATTTTCACTTAACAGCCTCGGAAAACTCCACACAATTGAACTGAAATTTAGTAAAAAATATTATAAATTTTTAGTCGACACAGGTTCATCAATTAGTTTAATAAGGCCTGGAATATTCAAAGAAAAGATTATTTATGTTCAGCCAATAACATTAACAACAGCGATAGGAAAAATTTGTCTAAATGAAACCCAAGAATTGTTTAGCGATGAACATAAGAAAAAGCTGAAATTTTTCGTTTATAATTTTTCAAATAACTACGATGGTTTACTTGGTTGTAATATACTTAAGTTACTTAAAGCTAACGTTGATCTGGGAAAAAATATGATACACATGAACGGTGTTCGGTATAACTTTTTCAAGAATAAATCAAATTCTGAAAATTTTGATAATTGCCTTCAAGAATTAAATATGAACGAAAATCATAACACTAAAGATAGTAAATTTAGACTTGAACATTTAAATTCAGAAGAGTTAAATGAATTAAAAAAACTTTGAAATAAATTCGAAAATATATTTTATAAAGAAGGGGACAAACTCACCTTTACTCATAAAATAAAACATAGAATCAAAACGGTTCATGAAGATCCAATATATGTAAAGTCGTATAGATATCCTGAAATTCATAAATCAGAAGTAAACAAACAAATAAAAGAAATGCTTGAAAATCAAATCATTTCTCATAGTGATTCAACATATTCAGCACCGATTTGGGCGGTACCAAAGAAGTCAGATGCTTCAGGTAAAAAGAAGTGGAGGATTGTTGTCGATTTTCGCAAGCTCAATAGTATTACTAGTGATGATAGGTATCCCATTCCTAACATGGATGAAATTCTCGAAAAACTAGGTAGGTGTATGTATTTTTCAACAATAGACTTAGCGCAAGGCTTCCATCAAATAGAAATGGATCCGGCAGATAGAAAAAAAAACAGCTTTCTCTACTCAGAGCGGACATTTTGAATTTTTAAGAATGCCATTTGGGCTTAAAATTGCACCAGCCACCTTCCAGAGACTGATGAATACGGTTCTAGATTGTTTAATAGGGAGAGATTGTATGGTTTACTTAGACGACATTGTAGTATTCAGTACGTCATTACAGGAACACATAGAATCGCTAGACAGAGTTTTTCGTAAATTAAACGAAGCAAACTTGAAAATTCAGATGGATAAAAGCGAGTTTTTCAAAAGAGAAACCGAATTTCTTGGTCATGTCATAACGCCAGAAGGTATTAAGCCTAACCCTAATAAAATCAAAGCAATTTTAAATTATCCCATTCCTAAAACGGAAAAAGAAATAAAACAATTTCTTGGTTTGGCGGGATTTTATCGTAAATTTATCCAAAACTTTTCTGAAATAACTAAACCTTTGACTAACTGTCTCAAAAAGGACAATGAAATAAATAGCTCAGATGAGAAATTCGTAGAAGCTACAAACACTATAAAAATTTTAATTACTAATGATCCAATTCTGGCATATCCAAATTATGAGAAAATATTTACATTGACGACTGATGCGTCAAATGTGGCATTAGGGGCAGTGTTAAGCCAACAGGGACATCCAATTTGTTTTGCTAGTCGCACACTCAATGAACATGAACTGCACTACTCAACTACTGAGAAAGAACTTTTAGCCATGGTTTGGGCTACTAAATATTTTAGACCATATTTATACGGCAGAAAATTTTTAATAAATAGTGATCATAGACCATTACAATGGCTCCACAACTTAAGGGAACCAAACTCCAAATTACAAAGATGGAAGATTCGACTTAATGAGTATGACTTTGACGTAAAATACATATCAGGTAAAGAAAAGCGCGTAGCAGACGCTCTTTCTCGTATTAAAATTACGGAATGCTTTTTTAATGAAGAATCTGAATCTAACGTAGACACTGTTCATTCTGCCGATGACGATTCCGAAAGTTTTATTAAGATAACAGAGCGACCATTAAATGTATTCAAAAATCAAATTAAATTAATAAGAGATTGTAAAGACTCAACTACAATAACGAAAGTTTTTTCTAATCACCTAATTGTAATTACATACAAAGAATTAACTACAGATTTTATTAAATATATAATTAAAACTCATTTGTTAAAAAGTAATATAACAATTTTTATGCCCAATGATACTGATTTTATACAATTTCAAAACGTTTATAAGACACTAATAACAACAAGTCGCAATAAGATTTATCGGTGTACAAAGGAATTAGAAAACATTACAGATTTTGCAAATTTTAAAAGTAAAGTACTTGAAATCCATTTAAGTGGACTTCATCAAGGTATAGAGAAGGTTGCAAAATGTTTTAAATTACAGTATTATTACCCCAATTATCTTAAGGAAATCACCAAAATAATAAATGAATGTGAACTGTGTAATCATTGTAAGAATGATCATATTTCTAACAAAATGCCATTCAAAATTACACCGCCAATTTACAAAATAAGAGAAAAATATGTTGTAGATTTTTGGAAATGGAATAATGAATATTATTTAACATGTATCGATTTATATTCTAAATTTGCTATGATAGAAAAAGTTAAAGCATTGAACTGGCTGGAATCCAAAAAAGCATTGCTAAAAATTTTTAATTGTATGGGTCCTCCAAAAACTTTAAAAATCGAGCAAGACCAAGGTTTAAATAATATAAATATTAAACAATGGTGTAATTCATTAAATATAAAAGTAGAAGTAACCACCGGTAAAACTGGTATTGCTGACATTGAAAGACTACATAAAACTTTAAATGAAAAACTTAGAATAATCAACACTTTAGATGATAAAGAGCTAAAATATTTAGAAATTGAACAAACTCTTTTCACTTATAACCATATAATTGTTCACTCTACTGCCAATGAAGTTCCATATACAATATTTTTTAATAAAAAGTCACCAAAACATGATCCTCAAATTATTAAAGAACAGAGAATAAATAATGTAAATAAAAACCGTCAAGAAAAAGATATTGACACAAACTTTGTAAACGCAGAAGTTTCGAGGAAGAGATTAGACAAACTTAATAATCCTTACAAAAAAGTTAGTCTTATTAAAACTGAAGAAGATGGCGAACATCATATTGTAAAATTTAAAAGTCAAAATGTAAGAAAATTAAAAAACCAATTTAAAAGAAAAAAGAAAACCAACAACAACTAATTATAAGAATTGAAAATTGTATATTATCATTATTTTTACTTATTCATTTTTATATGCTAAAAATATCTTTTAAAAATATTGTAAGAATTCTACTTAAGAACTTTAACTTGTAAACAAAGAAAAATTGCAATGAGGACATTGCATTATTTTCAGATGGGAGGAGTGACATATCCTAATGTCGCGTTGGAGACTTTTGCCTTTATTCAGCAAAAGCATCGCAACATCATTGCCAACATGTTATTTTACTCAGCATCTTTACCAGTCAGCGGTCCCGTACAATAAGCGGCACCGTTTGATCAATCGCGTGATACATAACACTTCTATTTCATCATCCATCGAGAAAAGTCATTCATTGTTGCAGTTCATTTATATCTTTCATATCATTTAATATATTACATTAAAATATAAGTGTAATTTTTATATTTAAAAAAAGAATGTTTAATAAAATAAATCATAATAACATTAAAAACGTTACTTATATATATGTATTTTTTTTTAATGTATATATATATATAATATAGAAGAAAAATCTAAGTTCAACATTATTAATTAAGTTTAATAGTAATAATTTAGATTAAGTATTTTATATTATTATGTATTGAAAAAAATAAAATATATATAATATCTTAATATATAAAAATCACGTGTCACATTGTTTGTTTTCGATGGACTCCTAAACTACTGAACCGATTTTAATGAAATTTTTAACACTGTGTGCAGTTTGGTCCAACTTGAAAGATAGGATAGTTTATAACTCTCCTTATAGTCGCATTATTTATTTATTGCAAATTATTTGTTTATTATTAGCAAAGAGCTATCCACCAGTTGGTGGCGCTAAGTGCGCTATGTTACAATAGATGGCGCTGCATTTCATTTTCAATATATGTTCGATTGTGTGTGTAGATAAAATTTGTCAGTACGTGTATACTTTTTCTGTAGTTGGCTTTGTATATTTTTACATTACCGCAAGTGTTTGAATATATTTACGATTGTATGTATATTTTCTCATTTGTTGGTTTGTGGGTGCATATCATAGCTGGCTTTTGAAAATTTTTACATTGCGGCAGGTGTTTGTTTATATACGTGTAGTTGATTGTATTTTTTGAAATTTGAATTTGTTTTTGTGGAAAAAAATTTGTTTGAGCAAGTGTTTTTTGAGTGACGTAATTTGTTTCGTTATTATGGTTTGCGATCCTGTTGAAAATCGATCAATAAAAATCACACAGCAGGACAATACTCTCAGCATTATTTCAGATCTACATCACTCATTTGACACACTTCAATATCCTCTAATATTTTGACAAGGACAGGACGAATATCATATAAATATATGAATTTTAATACAAACTATACATTTTATAACTATATTCCTAGGTAATAATTTAAATGTATTAAAAAATAAAAAATATATATTTAAATATATGTATATAAATTATTCAGAGCAAAGCGTGTCCGGGTTTACTAGTATGTAATATATAAATATTTATGTTATATTAACATACTTGTTATATATATATTATTTTTAACAGTTTTTTAAGAATCTTCATAACTTAATTGAATATAAGAAAACATTTTTTTTTTTTTTTGAACGCGAAGTACTTTATTTTCTTAATATTCATTGAGAACATAAGGTAGTGTTATAGATTGTTATCAAACGACTATTACAATATACTGAAAAACAATTGTGAAATATACAAAAATTAATATATAATGGTATATTGTATAGTTGTTAGAGAGAATCTTAACATAAAGATACAGATTTTTGAACGCAAAGTACTTTATTTCTCAATATTCATTGAGAACATAAGGTAGTCTTATAGATTGTTATCAAACGACTATTACAATATACTGAAAAACAATTGTGAAATATACAAAAATTAATATATAATGATATATTGCATAGTTGTTAGAGAGAATCTTAACATAAAGATACAGATTTTTGAACGCAAAGTTCTTTTTTTTCTCAATATTCATTGAGAACATAAGGTAGTGTTATAGATTGTTATCAAACGACTATTACAATATACTGAAAAACAATTGTGAAATATACAAAAATTAATATATAATGGTATATTGTATAGTTGTTAGAGAGAATCTTAACATAAAGATACAGATTTTTGAACGCAAAGTACTGTATTTCTCAATATTCATTGAGAACATAAGGTAGTGTTATAGATTGTTATCAAACGACTATTACAATATACTGACTGAAAAACAATTGAAATATACAAAAATTAATATATAATGGTATATTGTATAGTTGTTAGAGAGAATCTTAACATAAAGATACAGCTTTGAACGCAAAGTTATCAAACGACTTTTACAATATACTGAAAAGCAATTGAAATATACAAAAATTAATATAATGGTATATTGTATAATATAAAAACTATGTTTGGTTAAACGGCGGACATAAAAATGATTATATTTACGTAGCCAAATGCATCGTCATCGTATTAGTGACGCGCATGAAGGAATTCAGGAGATTCCTACTGTCCCTATCTGCGTACCCTGCGGGTATGGGTAAAGAATATGCCCGAGGTAAGGCATGCCTGTCGTAAGAGGCGACTAAAATCCCATCAGGTCCTGCGGGTTTGGATCGAGAATATGCCCGAGGTAAGGTATGCCTGTCGTAAGAGGCGACTAAAATCCAAACATGCACAAATAGATAACAGGCTGATGCTAATGGCTGATACTCAGGCTGTTATCTATGCGTGCTAGATAATATATTTCATGGCTTGAACGGAATTATGTTATCTTTTTGATTTAGCTTTTTCCAAAAAGGAATTGTTCACTGCTTTCAAAAAGGGCAATTGTGTTCAAGCCACAATTGCCTACCAGTGCAGAGCAGTATGGAAAGGCTCAACTGGAAGTAGCTTCGGCTACAAAGTCTTACCAGAGACTTAAACTCGGTGCCACGGGGAGCAGGAGCCCAGGAGGCTTCGGTTTCCGCCTGCTCGTTGTTTGTGTTTTTGAATACACGTATGGTAAGGCCTTCACAGGCAGGTACATACGTTAAAACAAATCCACATTTGTCCCTATCTGCGAAGAGCCGAAACCACATATAAAGAGCCGAAACCACGTATATTTGCATATAAAAAAAATCTAAGTTTGGTTAAACGGCGGGCATAAAAATGATTCTATTTACGTAGCCAAATGCATCGTCATCGTATTAGTGACGCGCATGAAGGAATTCAGGAGATTCCTACTGTCCCTCTAATTTACCCTGCGGGTTTGGGTAAAGAATATGCCCGAGGTAAGGCGTGCCTGTCGTAAGAGGCGACTAAAATCCAAACATGCACAAATAGATAACAGGCTGATGCTAATGGCTGATACTCAGGCTGTTCTCTATGCGTGCTAGATAATATATTTCATGGCTTGAACGGAATTATGTTATCTTTTTGATTTAGCTTTTTCCAAAAAGGAATTGGTCACTCCTTTCAAAAAGGGCAATTGTGTTCAAGCCACAATTGCCTACCAGTGCAGAGCAGTATGGAAAGGCTCAACTGGAAGTAGCTTCGGCTACAAAGTCTTACCAGAGACTTAAACTCGGTGCCACGGGGAGCAGGAGCCCAGGAGGCTTCGGTTTCCGCCTGCTCGTTGGGTTACGGCCCTTCGGGGAGTATCGTGGTGGCTGTGGTTTCTAAACCTAAATGCAGGCAGAGGGCCTTTGGCTTCTCGGTGTGGAGTTGCAACCAACCGGGTGCCGGACCCAAAGTACGGCAGAGGTTTTAGATGGGCCTCGGCCCTACCAAGGTGGCATAAGTGTGTCCATACCACACCCCAATTGGTACTGGAAGTGTGCATAGCTACAATACAGGGCGCTGATTGACGCATTGTATTAATCCATTTGTGTTTTTGAATACACGTATGGTAAGGCCTTCACAGGCAGGTACATACGTTAAAACAAATCCACAATTGTCCCTATCTGCGAAGAGCCGAAACCACATATAAAGAGCCGAAACCACATATATTTGCATATAAAAAAAAACTAAGTTTGGTTAAACGGCGGACATAAAAATGATTCTATTTACGTAGCCAAATGCATCGTCATCTTATTAGTGACGCGCAAGAAGGAATTCAGCAGATTCCTACTGTCCCTATCTGCACATTTTTTCGTTAGTTGGCTTTCGACGCGGATAGACGTGCGTGCGCATCGTTGTGATTTTTTGGTGAGTTTTTCTTGGCGAGTTGTTTTTGCGATTTTTCCGTATTCTCTTTTGTGCGGTCATTTGTTTACGCGGTGTGTTATAGGCACCGTTATTGCCTGGCGTGGGTAGGTAGTGTTGTTGTTGCTACGGTCGCGTGTGGATTTGTGCGACTGCACATTGTTGTGCATTCTCCGCATTTTTGTGCGCGCGTGGTTGCGGTTTTTCGGTACGGGCGTGTGTTTTGTACAGTTTTGGTAGACTGTACAGTGCGTATTTGGTAAGTACAACATTGTTGTTATATCAAGTAGCGTGGGTATCCACATAGTTGTTGTTGGTGGGCTGTCGCAGAGTTTCAGTGGTTTACCGTGTTGTAGGTATTCCTGCTGGCTTTATTGCCTACCAGTGAGTGCTGTGCTGAGCGCCTGGCGTTCAGTTACGCTTGTTTCGGGTCTGCTCGTACAGTTGTGCTCAAAGGGTGCCTGGGGCTGTCCCAGTGCTGAGGTCGCTGACTGTTGCGTCGACTGCGGTCGTAGCAGAGTGCTGTTAAGCCCACAGTGCGGTTGGTACAGTGCCACGGCGGTTGACTCGCGACCGTTACGGGGACATTGATCTGTCCGGCGGTCTTTTTGAGTAGCCTTTTCAGACCTTTGGCTGGGTTGTGGGCTGTGCCCTCGCGAGAGCGCATTAACCGACTGCTTGGGTGGTGACTGCTACAGAGCGAGTACACGTGTGAGTCAGCGTCTTCAGTGCGTTCAGTTGCACGCGCCTGGAGAGCAGCTGTCTCGGGTTTTACCTGAGCAGGTAGCTTCTGCGCCAGTGTTCGCCGGCGTAACAGCCTGCCTGGGGTAGGCCGAAGGTGGGAATGGCTCCACCACGGAGGAGGAGGGTTAAGTCCCTCGCTGAAAGCGACGGGTCGGGCCCCATAACAGTAATGGTGGAAACGTCGTCGGGTGATGAGGAGGTGAGGCCACCGGTGAGGTCTCCGCCGCGGAGGAGGGCGCGTTTGGGGTCACCTCTATTGTTGAAATCAGAGGATGGTGGGAGTGAGAGCGGTAGCGGAATAGGTGGCACCGCTGAAAAAGCGGTTGCTCACACCGCAGTTTCGGGTGCTGCTAAGCCGGCCGAGAGCGGCGGTAACAGCGGCACTGGGAAAGGCGTCGCGGATAAGGGCGTCACGAAAAAGGGCATTGTTAAAAAAAGCGTCGCGAAGGAGGGATCGACGAAAGTCAGCTCGGGGAAGGAGGGAGGGAAACGTGAGGGTGGAATTAATGGGGGTGTGGTTGGGGGAGGCGCTATCAGCCATGTCGCTGCCATGAAGGCAGTGGCGGCTGAATTAAATGCCTTGGTGTTTGGAGTAAAAGACTTTGAGGTCACTACCGCGAAGGGGCTGATGGAGCTTGCCTCGAAGTACGAGGCGCTCCTGATGACGGTAGTAACCGAGAATGCCCATCTTCGCGGTCAGGTTGACGCTCTAAGGGGGGGTTGTGGGGGATATATTGCCCAACCGAAGAGGTCGGTTGTGGGGTTGGCTCCGGCTGGGTCGGTGCGTGTGCCTCCAGCACCTGTGTTGGAGGCGATTGCTCCGGCATTGCCGAAGCCCGTGGAGACGTGGTCGGTGGTTGTGCGCAGCAAGGCCCCGACGACTTCCTCTAAGGAAGTCATAAAAAAAGGTGGTGAAAGAGGTGGGACCTTCCCTCGGAGTGCGAGTGCACGAGGTGAAGCCAATTAAGGGTGGTGGGGTGGTTATTCGCACCCCCTCTGTTTAAGAGAGGGAAAAGGTGGCGAATATTGTCAAATTCGGGGAGGTGGGATTGGATGTGACTGTGAACCGGAAGTTGGGTCCGCGGGTTGTGGTTCAGGGGGTTCACACCGAAATCTCCCATGATGACTTCATGGAGGAGCTCTTTCGGTTGAACCTCCAGGACGTCAGCCCTGAGGCACGAAAGTCGGATGTGCGGATGGTCAGTCGGCCCTGGAAGGTGGCCGCTGATGGTAGCACCAACGTTGTCCTTGAGGGTTCGGACAAATCAATGTCCGCCCTCTTGGAAGCGGGAAGGTGCTACATAAAGTGGTTTTCCTTCAGGGTTCGACCGGATACCCCTGTTGCTGGCTGCTTCCGGTGTATGGGTTTTGACCATAGAGTGGCTGAGTGTAGGGCCAAAACAGATGTCTGTAGGAGTTGCGGTCAGGAGGGCCACAGAGCTGCCGGTTGCGTCAATGCACCCCATTGTCGTAACTGTGCATTTAAGGGTAGGCCAGCTGGGCATCTTATGATGTCCGCTGTCTGCCCCATATACTGTGGCGTTGTTGAGCGCGCCCTCGCCAGACAATGATGGGGGCTATCTTTCAGCTAAATTGTCAGGGATCGTATGCCGTGATGTGTGAGTTGGGGGGTTGTATGCTTGAGGGTGGATGCGGCTTTGCCTTACTCCAGGAGCCCTACACCACCAATGGTGTGGTTCGGGGTCTTCCTGGGGTTTTCAGCGTCTTTACGGACCTTGGGGGTAATGCCGCAATTGTTGTGACGGATCCAAGCTACGATTGCGCAGTGTTGGATTCGTCGCAACAGGGGGTGTGTGTTTCAGTAGAGGGGGAGTTCGGTAGAATGATTGTCGCTAGTTTGTATTGCAAATTTAGCGAGCCCCTAGAGCCCTACCTGGGCTACATGGATAAGCTACTACTACTGGGGAGTAGTAGCCCATTTATCCTAGGGTTGGATGCGAATGCCTCGTCCTCGATGTGGTTTAGTAAGGTATCCAGACATTCGTCTGGATATCAAAGCCACATCCGAGGCGAGGTATTGAGTGAATGGGTGGTGGCTAAGAGCCTCCACATTTTGAATGAGGCGAGTGAATGGTTTACGTTTGAGGGGCCTAGGGGCATGAGTGATATCGACGTAACGTTAATGAATGAGGCAGCAAGGAGAGCGTTTGATGTCAGTTGGGAGATTAGGGGAGGGTGGGGATTGAGTGACCATAATTTGATACAAATTATGGTCTCTCCGCAATCCCCACCCACGGCGTACGTGGGTCCATTGCGGCGATGGCGTACCTCTGGTACTGACTGGAACCAATATGGACAGAATGTAAGGGAAGCGGTATTGGAAATACCGCTTAGTGAGTTTGAGGAACTGGGGGTGGACGAGCAAATTGCTCGGCTGTATGAGTTGGTCTGGTGTGTTAATGATAGGGTTTTCAGGAAGTATGAAAGTTCTAGGATTAGGAAAATTAAGTGGTGGACGAATGAGTTAACCTTGAAGAGGAGGGCTGTCCGGCGGTTGAGACGAAAGTTTCAGCGTGCTCGGCGGTCCAATTCGGATAGGTTATCCCAGATCAGATATGATTTTAGTTGTGCGGTTAGAGAGTATAAGGATGTGCTTGTGAGGATTAAAGAAGAGGAATGGAGGAGCTTTGTTGGGGAGAATAGGGACGACCCCTGGGGGCAGGTCTACAGGATCTGCAGGGGTCGTAAGAGGGAGGATATCACCTCTCTCCGCGTTGGTGACTCTGTGTTATCAACGTGGAGAGAGTGTGCGGAGGTTCTGTTAGGAGCGTTCCTTCCCAGGGCTGAGGTTCAGGCACCTCAAGCACAAGAGGTACCTGTTCCTCCACTAGAAGAAAAGGAGTTGGGATACGCCTTTGGCCTGGTTAGGTCTAAACGGTCCCCAGGTTTTGATGGTTTGAACGGAGAGATGTGCAAAAGCTTGTGAAAGTTCATTCCGGAATACTTGGAGGCCATTTATAACAAGTGCGTGTGGGAGGGATATTTTCCACGTGAGTGGAAAAGTGCCAGGGTCGTCCCTCTCCTGAAGTCCCCTGATAAGATCAGGAGTGATCCTCGTTCTTATCGGGGCATCAGCTTTCTTCTGGTGCTTCGAAAAGTACTGGAGAGGGTTATGGTGGAACGACTTCAGGAGCTAACGCGGGGTATGTGGTCGGATAGGCAGTATGGGTTCAGGAAAGGACGCAGTGTGGAAGATGCGTGGATGTATGTGCAGAATGTTGTTAGGGAGAATGTCAACAAGTATGTCCTAGGCATATTTGTTGACTTCAAGGGGGCATTCGATTATCTGATCTGGGATCGAGTGATAGAACGGTTAGAGGAACTTGGCTGTCCGGAAATTAGTCTCTGGCGAAGCTACTTTTCGGACAGAAAAGCCTCTATCGTTGGAATGAATGGGAGTGTGGAGATTGGAGTGGCTCGTGGCTGTCCGCAGGGATCCATCTGTGGTCCATATATATGGAACCTCATGATGGACTCTCTGCTTGGGCAGCTCGAGCCACTCTGTAAGTGTTGTGCGTATGCGGACGACCTTCTTCTCCTTGTTGAAGGTCGCTCAAGGCGTGAATTGGATCGGGTGGGAGGACAATTTTTGGAAATTGTCCACAACTGGGGGATAAGTGTGGGTGTAGACATCTCGATGGACAAAACGGTGACAATGCTTTTAAAAGGCAGACTGTCACCGGGGCGTCCACCGGTTGTCCGAGTGAATGGGGTCGGCATCAGGTATGTGACGCAAGTCAAGTACCTGGGGTTGACCATGAGTGAAAGAATGTGTTTTACTCCACACTTGGTGAGTGTGAAGGTGCGACTGCAGGCGGTCGTAGGTAAGGTTATGCGCGTTTTACGGAGTGATTGGGGCCTCGGACGTCGTGCTGTTCGCGCCATATACCGCGGCTTGTTTGTGGCCTGTGCCACTTATGGAGCTGCTGTATGGTGGCGAACTGTCACGACGGTCTTCGGTCGCCGAAAGCTCCTCTCCGTCCAGCGTTGCATGATGCTCGCCTGTATGCCTGTATGTCGCACCGTTTCTACGGATGCGTTGCAGGTGTTACTAGGTGCGCCCCCTCTTGACCTGGTTGTCATACAGCGTGCTGTATCATTCAGGTTAAGAAGGGGTCTGAGTGTGTCATTGCTGCGGAATGATTTGATTTTCGATGATGATGTGGAGAGGGAGGGATATCTAGGGAGCAAGAGGCTTCTAGATGATAGGGTCAGGTGTAGGTGGCAAGACCGTTGGGACAGTAGTCTCAATGGTCGGGTGACTTATGAGTACATCCGGGACGTTAGGTATGTAGAAGGAAACCCAGACTTCAGATTTTGTCTAAGTCTGGGTTTCCTGCTTACGGGGCATGGGCCTCTTAATGCATTCTTGCATAAGAGGCACCTTGCAGATAGTCCAGAGTGTATGTGTGGGGCGTGTGTTGAGGATTGGGTGCATGTTATAGCGGAATGCCCGATGTACTCAGACATTAGGGACCTTGGGGGTATGGGGATTAGTTGGACTGATGGACGGTTAGATGTTAGTGGTGTGATCTCCACTAGTCGGAATGCCGAACAGTTAGGGTCGTTTGAAAGATTTGCGCGCGTGTTGTTGAGGCGGCGAAGACAATTGGCTGAAGACCGGGGTTAGTTTCTGGTGTGAAAGGTGTATGAATTGGATGAGAGAATGGGATTCAATCCCTGGTCACCAGTCCAGAGCTGTATGGAAGCTCAACTGGTAGTAGTTTCGGCTACGAGGTCTGACCGGAGACTTAATTCTGGTTCCACGGGGAGTAGGAGCCCTTGGAGTTCGCTCCAACCTACTCATGCGGACTGGCCCCTCGGGGAGTATCGTGGTGGTTGTGGTTCAATACCCAAATGCGGGGAGAGTGACTTTGGTCACTCAATGTGGAGTTGCATTGCAACCGGGTGCCGGACCCAAAGTACGGCAGAGGTTTCAGATACGCCTCGAACCCCAAAAAGGTGGTTAGTGTGTCCATTCCACACGCCAATTGGTACCGAATAATGCATTGCATTTTCGGGGCGCTGATCATCGCATTGATTTGATCCGCTGTGCTTTTGAGCACCGTGGAGAAAGGCCGTCGTCGGCAGGTACCCACGTTAATCCCACCGGACGTTGTCCCTATCTGCAGTTGCTTGTAGAACCTCGAAGTGAACGGACCTGTTTGCGCATCATTGCGAGTTTTAAAAGCGATTTTTAAAGTGATTTTCAGTGTTTCTGAAGCGAATGAATATTTCGGTTTTTCCGGTTTTTCGGTACCCTGTAGTGAAATAGACACAGTAAGCAGGTATGTGATTATACACATCGTGTGTATTCCCAAAAGTGTGTGAGGATAGCGGCTTAGGCCATTAACTTGTGTGTGCTAGTGAAAAAAGTGTGGGATTTCCCAGCAGTAGTTAGCGGCATCTGTGTGCAGTGCAGGTAGTGATAGTGTACATTAGTGCTGTGTGTAATTGTGCGTGAGTGTTAGGCAGCGGAAATGCCTCCACCACGGAGGAGAGGGGCAAAAGCCCCAGCGGAGAGTGAAGACTCCGGGCCTTCAATGTTCCAGGTGGAGTCATCGACGGACGAGGACGGAGTGGGGCAACCCCTGCGGCCCCCACCCAAGAGGAAGGCGCGATTGGGTTCGCCACCACAGGCGAACTCGGAGCTAGATACAGTTGCTACGAAAGCAGCCGTAGGAGTGAAGGCTGCGGCGAAGGACGGAGCCAATGGAGGCAGGAAAGGTTGCCTGGACAAGGTAGGAGGCAACAAGGGGGGGTAAAGGGGGTGTTATTGGGGGTGAGGGTCATGTTACGGCAATGAAATTCATGGAGGAGCTGTTTCGGCTGAACCTTCGGGAGTTCAGCCCCGAGTCCAAAAAGACGGACGTGAGGATGGTCAGTCGTCCCTGGAAGGTGGCGACTGATGGCAGGACAAATGTTGTCCTAGAGGGTACGGACAAACTAATGTCCACCCTCCTGGAGGCGGGTAGGTGCTACGTCAAGTGGTTCTCCTTCCGTGTTCGAGCGGGTAGTCCCGTGACCGGCTGCTTCCGGTGCATGGGTTTTGATCACCGAGTGGCAGAATGCAGGGCCAAGTCCGATGTCTGTCGGAAGTGTGGTCAGGAGGGCCACAGGGCTGCCAGTTGCGTCAATGCCCCCCATTGTCGCAACTGTGCGTTTAAAGGAAGGCCAGCGGGACATCTCATGATGTCGGCTGCCTGTTCGATTTACTGTGGGGTTGTCGGACGTGCTCTTGCCAGACATTAATGGGGGGGAATTTAAAACTAAATTGTCAGAGTTCCTATGCCGTCATGTGTAATTTAGGGCGTTGTATTTTAGATAGTGGGTGCAGCATCGCCTTACTCCAGGAGCCATACGCCACCAATTTTGGAATGGTAAGTGGTCTTCCTGGGGGTTTCAGAGTCTTCGCGGACCTTAGGTGTAATGCTTTAATAGTTGTGACTGACCCAAGCTACGATTGCATAGTTTTGGATTCGTCACAAGAGGGTGTATGTGTTTCTGTAGAGAGGGAGTTCGGTAGGCTGATTGTTGCTAGTATGTATTGTAAGTTTATGGAACCCTTAGAGCCCTATCTGCGATACATGGATAAGCTACTACTACTTGCGAGTGGTAGCCCATTTATCCTAGGGATGGATGCGAATGCCATATCCTCGATGTGGTGTAGCAAGTTTCCCCGATGGGCTCGTAGATATTCGAGCTACACTCGGGGACAGGCATTAGGCGAATGGGTGGCTGCTAACAGTCTCCACATCTTAAATGAGCCAAGCCAGTGGTTCACATTTGATGGGCCTAGAGGGGGGAGCGACATTGACGTGTCCTTAATCAATGAGGCAGCAAATAGGGCGTTCAGTTTTAGGTGGGAGATTAGTGGAGGGTGGGGATTGCGCGATCATAATTTGATTAAAATTATGTTTACCCCTAATTCCCCTCCCTCGACGTATGTAAGTCCATTGCGGCGATGGCGTACCTCTGGTATCGACTTGAACCAATATGGACAGTGTGTTAGGGAAGCGGTATTGGATATACCTCTTAGTGAGTTTGAAAATCTGGGGGTGGACGAGCAAATTGTTCGGTTGTATGAATTGGTCTGGGGAGTGAACGATAGGTTGTTGAAGAAGTATAAAGATTTTAGGGTTCGAAAAATTAAGTGGTGGACGCAGGAATTAACCCTGAAGAGGAGGGCTGTCCGACGATTGAGGCGGAAGTTTCAACGAGCTCGACGGTCCAATTCGGATAGGTTATCTCAGATTAGGTATGAGTTTAGTTCCGCGATGCATGAGTACTAGGCCATGCTTATGAAAATCAAGGAAGAGGAGTAGAGGGCATTCGTGCATGATAACAGGGATGACCCCTGGGGTCAGGTCTTAAAGATTTGTAGGGGTCGTAGGAGGGAGGACATCACTTCTCTTCGTGTTGATGACACTGTGTTATCAACATGGAGTGAGTGTGCAGGGGTTCTGTTAGGAGCATTCTTTCCTAGGGCTGAGGAGCTGGCACCTCTTGCACAAGAGGTACCGGTTCCTCCACTTGATGATGGGGAGTTGGGATATGCCTTTAGCCTGGTTAGGTCTAAACGGTCCCCAGGTCTTGATGGTTTGAACGGAGAGTTGTGCAAAAGCTTGTGGAAGTTTCCGGAATACTTGGAGGTCATTTACGATAAGTGCATTTGTGAGGGATATTTTCCACGTGAGTGGAAAAGTGCTAGGGTTGTTCCTCTCCTGAAGTCACCTGATAAGATTAGGAGTGATCCACGATCTTATCGGGGCATCAGTCTTCTTCCAGTGCTTGGTAAAGTACTGGAGAGAGTTATGGTGGAAAGGCTTCAGGAGCTAACGCGGGATTTGAGGTCGGATAGGCAATATGGTTTTAGGAAGGGACGTAGCGTAGAGGACGCCTGGATGTATGTTCAGCGTGCTGTCCGGGAGAATGCCAACAAATATGTCCTTGGCATATTTGTCGATTTCAAGAGGGCATTTGATCACCTAATCTGGGATCGCGTGATACAACGGTTAGAGGAACTGGGCTGTCCGGAAATTAGTCTCTGGCAGAGCTACTTTTCGGACAGAAAAGCCTCTATCGTTGGAATGAATGGTAGCGTGGATATTGGGGTAGAACGGGGCTGCCCACAGGGATCCATCTGTGGTCCATATATTTGGAACCTAATGATGGACTCTCTGCTTGGCCAGCTTGAGATACTTTGTGGTTGTTGTGCATATGCAGACGACCTCCTTCTCTTAGTTGAAGGTAGTTCACGGCTGGAGTTAGAGCGAAAGGGTGAACGATTTTTATAAATTGTTCACAATTGGGGTACAGGTGTGGGGGTTGAAATATCGGTTGACAAAACGGTGACAATGCTTTTGAAAGGCATACTGTCATCGGCTCGTCCACCGATTGTCCGAATGAATGGGGTCAATATCAGGTATGTGACGCAAGTCAAATATCTGGGATTGACCATCGGCGAAAGGATGTGTTTCACTCCTCACTTGGTTAGCGTGGAGGAGCGTCTGTTAGGAATTGTCTGCAAGGTCAAACGTGTGTTAAGGAGTGATTGGGGTCTCGGACGTCGTGTGGTTCGTACCATATATCGCGGCTTATTTGTGGCCTGTGCCACAGGTGTTGTTAGGTGCGCCTCCTCTTGACCTGATTGTTATACAGCGTGCAGTTGCATTTAGGTTAAGAAGAGGCATAAGTGTCTCATTGCTGTCGAATTGGATTTCCGATGAGGATGTTGCGAGGGAGGGCTATCTAAGGAGCAAAAGGCTTCTATGATAGTGTTAGGAGTAAGTGGCAAGACCGTTGGGACAATAGCCCTAACGGTCGGGTGACTTACGAGTACATTCGGGATGTTAGGTTTGTAGAGGAAAACCCAGACTTCAGATTCTGTATGAGTCTGGGTTTCTTGATTACTGGGCATGGACCTTTGAATGCATTTTTGCATCAGAGGAACATTTCCGAAAGTCCGGAGTGTATATGTGGGGCACTCTCTGAGGACTGGATGCATGTCATAACGGAATGCCCGATGTACTCGGACATTAGGGACCTTGGGGGTATGGGGATTAGCTGGACTGATGGACAGCTAGATCTTAGTGGTGTGATCTCGGATAGTCGGAATGCCGAACATTTAGGGTCGTTTGATAGGTTTGCACGTGTTTTGTTCAGTCGGCGTAGGCAATTAGTTGTAAATCGGGTAGGGGAGGTATAATTTTTTTATACCATTAACTTAAATGGTCACCAGTCCGGAGCAGTATGGTAGCTCAACTGGTAGTAGTTTCAACTACGAGGTCTGACCGGAGACTTAATTCTGGTTCCACGGGGAGTAGGAGCCCTTGGAGTTCGCTCCAACCTACTCATGCGGACTTGCCCCTCAGGAAGTATCGTGGTGGTTGTGGTTTAATACCCGAATGCGGGAAGAGTGTTTTGATCACTCAATGTGGAGTTGCACTGCAACCGGGTGCAGGACCCAAAGTACGGCAGAGGTTTTAGATAGGCCTCGAACCCCACCAAGGTGGTTAGTGTGTCCATTCCACACTGCCAATTGGTACCGAATAATGCGTAGCATTTTTCGGGGCGCTGATCATCGCATTTTATTGATCCGCTGTGCTTCGGGGCACCGTGAGATAAGGCCGTCATCGGCAGGTACCCACGTTAATCCCACCGGACGTTGTCCCTCTAATTAAAGAGGCGAAACCACATATAAAGAGCCGAAACCACATATATTTGCATATAAAAAAAAACTAAGTTTGGTTAAACGTCCCTCGGAGCACAGCAGGGGCGGCGGCTGCTGCTCCCTCGGCGCCTGCCCCTCCGGCAGCCGTGCTGGAGGCAATTGCGCCGACGATGCCGAGACCAGTAGAAACCTGGTCGGTTGTGGTAAGGAGCAAGGCTCCTGTGACTTCCTCTAAGGAAGTAATCAAGAAGGTAGTTAAGGAGGTTGGACCTTCTCTTGCAGTACGCGTTCACGAAGTGAAGGCTATTAAGGGTGGTGGGGTGGTCCTTCGTACCCCCTCGGTCTTGGAGAGGGAGAAAGTGGCGAGTAACGCCAAATTCGGTGAGGTAGGGTTGGACGTTAGCGTCAATAAAAAGTTGGGGCCCAGGGTCGTGGTACAGGGAGTACACACGGAAATATCCCATGAAGAATTCATGGAGGAGCTGTTTCGGCTGAACCTTCGGGAGTTCAGCCCCGAGTCCAAAAAGACGGACGTGAGGATGGTCAGTCGTCCCTGGAAGGTGGACTGATGGCAGGACAAATGTTGTCCTAGAGGGTACGGACAAACTAATGTCCACCCTCCTGGAGGCGGGTAGGTGCTACGTCAAGTGGTTCTCCTTCCGTGTTCGAGCGGGTAGTCCCGTGACCGGCTGCTTCCGGTGCATGGGTTTTGATCACCGAGTGGCAGAATGCAGGGCCAAGTCCGATGTCTGTCGGAGGTGTGGTCAGGAGGGCCACAGGGCTGCCAGTTGCGTCAATGCCCCCCATTGTCGCAACTGTGCGTTTAAAGGAAGGCCAGCGGGACATCTCATGCTGTCGGCTGCCTGTTCGATTTACTGTGGGGTTGTCGGACGTGCTCTTGCCAGACATTAATGGGGGGGAATTTAAAACTAAATTGTCAGAGTTCCTATGCCGTCATGTGTAATTTAGGGTTTTGTATTTTAGATAGTGGGTGCAGCATCGCCTTACTCCAGGAGCCATACGCCACCAATTTTGGAATGGTAAGTGGTCTTCCTGGGGGTTTCAGAGTCTTCGCGGACCTTAGGTGTAATGCTTTAATAGTTGTGACTGACCCAAGCTACGATTGCATAGTTTTGGATTCGTCACAAGAGGGTGTATGTGTTTCTGTAAAGAGGGAGTTCGGTAGGCTGATTGTTGCTAGTATGTATTGTAAGTTTATCTAACCCTTAGAGCCCTATCTGCGATACATGGATAAGCTACTACTACTTGCGAGTGGTAGCCCATTTATCCTAGGGATGGATGCGAATGCCATATCCTCGATGTGGTGTAGCAAGTTTCCCCGATGGGCTCGTAGATATTCGAGCTACACTCGGGGACAGGCATTAGGCGAATGGGTGGCTGCTAACAGTCTCCACATCTTAAATGAGCCAAGCCAGTGGTTCACATTTGATGGGCCTAGAGGGGGGAGCGACATTGACGTGTCCTTAATCAATGAGGCAGCAAATAGGGCGTTCAGTTTTAGGTGGGAGATTAGTGGAGGGTGGGGATTGAGCGATCATAATTTGATTAAAATTATGTTTACCCCTAATTCCCCTCCCTCGACGTATGTAAGTCCATTGCGGCGATGGCGTACCTCTGGTATCGACTTGAACCAATATGGACAGTGTGTTAGGGAAGCGGTATTGGATATACCTCTTAGTGAGTTTGAAAATCTGGGGGTGGACGAGCAAATTGCTCGGTTGTATGAATTGGTCTGGGGAGTGAACGATAGGTTGTTGAAGAAGTATAAAGATTTTAGGGTTCGAAAAATTAAGTGGTGGACGCAGGAATTAACCCTGAAGAGGAGGGCTGTCCGACGATTGAGGCGGAAGTTTCAACGAGCTCGACGGTCCAATTCGGATAGGTTATCTCAGATTAGGTATGAGTTTAGTTCCGCGATGCATGAGTACTAGGCCATGCTTATGAAAATCAAGGAAGAGGAGTAGAGGGCATTCGTGCATGATAACAGGGATGACCCCTGGGGTCAGGTCTTAAAGATTTGTAGGGGTCGTAGGAGGGAGGACATCACTTCTCTTCGTGTTGATGACACTGTGTTATCAACATGGAGTGAGTGTGCAGGGGTTCTGTTAGGAGCATTCTTTCCTAGGGCTGAGGAGCTGGCACCTCTTGCACAAGAGGTACCGGTTCCTCCACTTGATGATGGGGAGTTGGGATATGCCTTTAGCCTGGTTAGGTCTAAACGGTCCCCAGGTCTTGATGGTTTGAACGGAGAGTTGTGCAAAAGCTTGTGGAAGTTTCCGGAATACTTGGAGGTCATTTACGATAAGTGCATTTGTGAGGGATATTTTCCACGTGAGTGGAAAAGTGCTAGGGTTGTTCCTCTCCTGAAGTCACCTGATAAGATTAGGAGTGATCCACGATCTTATCGGGGCATCAGTCTTCTTCCAGTGCTTGGTAAAGTACTGGAGAGAGTTATGGTGGAAAGGCTTCAGGAGCTAACGCGGGATTTGAGGTCGGATAGGCAATATGGTTTTAGGAAGGGACGTAGCGTAGAGGACGCCCGGATGTATGCTCAGCGTGCTGTCCGGGAGAATGCCAACAAATATGTCCTTGGCATATTTGTCGATTTCAAGAGGGCATTTGATCACCTAATCTGTGATCGCGTGATACAACGGTTAGAGGAACTGGGCTGTCCGGAAATTAGTCTCTGGCAGAGCTACTTTTCGGACAGAAAAGCCTCTATCGTTGGAATGAATGGTAGCGTGGATATTGGGGTAGAACGGGGCTGCCCACAGGGATCCATCTGTGGTCCATATATTTGGAACCTAATGATGGACTCTCTGCTTGGCCAGCTTGAAATACTTTGTGGTTGTTGTGCATATGCAGACGACCTCCTACTCTTAGTTGAAGGTAGTTCACGGCTGGAGTTAGAGCGAAAGGGTGAACGATTTTTATAAATTGTTCACAATTGGGGTACAGGTGTGGGGGTTGAAATATCGGTTGACAAAACGGTGACAATGCTTTTGAAAGGCATACTGTCATCGGCTCGTCCACCGATTGTCCGAATGAATGGGGTCAATATCAGGTATGTGACGCAAGTCAAATATCTGGGATTGACCATCGGCGAAAGGATGTGTTTCACTCCTCACTTGGTTAGCGTGGAGGAGCGTCTGTTAGGAATTGTCTGCAATGTCAAACGTGTGTTAAGGAGTGATTGGGGTCTCGGACGTCGTGCGGTTCGTACCATATATCGCGGCTTATTTGTGGCCTGTGCCACAGGTGTTGTTAGGTGCGCCTCCTCTTGACCTGATTGTTATACAGCGTGCAGTTGCATTTAGGTTAAGAAGAGGCATAAGTGTCTCATTGCTGTCGAATTGGATTTCCGATGAGGATGTTGCGAGGGAGGGCTATCTAAGGAGCAAAAGGCTTCTATGATAGTGTTAGGAGTAAGTGGCAAGACCGTTGGGACAATAGCCCTAACGGTCGGGTGACTTACGAGTACATTCGGGATGTTAGGTTTGTAGAGGAAAACCCAGACTTCAGATTCTGTATGAGTCTGGGTTTCTTGATTACTGGGCATGGACCTTTGAATGCATTTTTGCATCAGAGGAACATTTCCGAAAGTCCGGAGTGTGTATGTGGGGCACTCTCTGAGGACTGGATGCATGTCATAACGGAATGCCCGATGTACTCGGACATTAGGGACCTTGGGGGTATGGGGATTAGCTGGACTGATGGACAGCTAGATCTTAGTGGTGTGATCTCGGATAGTCGGAATGCCGAACATTTAGGGTCGTTTGATAGGTTTGCACGTGTTTTGTTCAGTCGGCGTAGGCAATTAGTTGTAAATCGGGTAGGGGAGGTATAATTTTTTTATACCATTAACTTAAATGGTCACCAGTCCGGAGCAGTATGGTAGCTCAACTGGTAGTAATTTCAACTACGAGGTCTGACCGGAGACTTAATTCTGGTTCCACGGGGAGTAGGAGCCCTTGGAGTTCGCTCCAACCTACTCATGCGGACTTGCCCCTCAGGAAGTATCGTGGTGGTTGTGGTTTAATACCCGAATGCGGGAAGAGTGTTTTGATCACTCAATGTGGAGTTGCACTGCAACCGGGTGCAGGACCCAAAGTACGGCAGAGGTTTTAGATAGGCCTCGAACCCCACCAAGGTGGTTAGTGTGTCCATTCCACACTGCCAATTGGTACCGAATAATGCGTAGCATTTTTCGGGGCGCTGATCATCGCATTTTATTGATCCGCTGTGCTTCGGGGCACCGTGAGATAAGGCCGTCATCGGCAGGTACCCACGTTAATCCCACCGGACGTTGTCCCTCTAATTAAAGAGGCGAAACCACATATAAAGAGCCGAAACCACGTATATTTGCATATAAAAAAAACTAAGTTTGGTTAAACGTCCCTCGGAGCACAGCAGGGGCGGCTGCTGCTGCTCCCTCGGCGCCTGCCCCTCCGGCAGCCGTGCTGGAGGCAATTGCGCCGACGATGCCGAGACCAGTAGAAACCTGGTCGGTTGTGGTAAGGAGCAAGGCTCCTGTGACTTCCTCTAAGGAAGTAATCAAGAAGGTAGTTAAGGAGGTTGGACCTTCTCTTGCAGTACGCGTTCACGAAGTGAAGGCTATTAAGGGTGGTGGGGTGGTCCTTCGTACCCCCTCGGTCTTGGAGAGGGAGAAAGTGGCGAGTAACGCCAAATTCGGTGAGGTAGGGTTGGACGTTAGCGTCAATAAAAAGTTGGGGCCCAGGGTCGTGGTACAGGGAGTACACACGGAAATATCCCACGAAGAATTCATGGAGGAGCTGTTTCGGCTGAACCTTCGGGAGTTCAGCCCCGAGTCCAAAAAGACGGACGTGAGGATGGTCAGTCGTCCCTGGAAGGTGGCGACTGATGGCAGGACAAATGTTGTCCTAGAGGGTACGGACAAACTAATGTCCACCCTCCTGGAGGCGGGTAGGTGCTACGTCAAGTGGTTCTCCTTCCGTGTTCGAGCGGGTAGTCCCGTGACCGGCTGCTTCCGGTGCATGGGTTTTGATCACCGAGTGGCAGAATGCAGGGCCAAGTCCGATGTCTGTCGGAGGTCTGGTCAGGAGGGCCACAGGGCTGCCAGTTGCGTCAATGCCCCCATTGTCGCAACTGTGCGTTTAAAGGAAGGCCAGCGGGACATCTCATGCTGTCGGCTGCCTGTTCGATTTACTGTGGGGTTGTCGGACGTGCTCTTGCCAGACATTAATGGGGGGAATTTAAAACTAAATTGTCAGAGTTCCTATGCCGTCATGTGTAATTTAGGGTTTTGTATTTTAGATAGTGGGTGCAGCATCGCCTTACTCCAGGAGCCATACGCCACCAATTTTGGAATGGTAAGTGGTCTTCCTGGGGGTTTCAGAGTCTTCGCGGACCTTAGGTGTAATGCTTTAATAGTTGTGACTGACCCAAGCTACGATTGCATAGTTTTGGATTCGTCACAAGAGGGTGTATGTGTTTCTGTAAAGAGGGAGTTCGGTAGGCTGATTGTTGCTAGTATGTATTGTAAGTTTATGGAACCCTTAGAGCCCTATCTGCGATACATGGATAAGCTACTACTACTTGCGAGTGGTAGCCCATTTATCCTAGGGATGGATGCGAATGCCATATCCTCGATGTGGTGTAGCAAGTTTCCCCGATGGGCTCGTAGATATTCGAGCTACACTCGGGGACAGGCATTAGGCGAATGGGTGGCTGCTAACAGTCTCCACATCTTAAATGAGCCAAGCCAGTGGTTCACATTTGATGGGCCTAGAGGGGGGAGCGACATTGACGTGTCCTTAATCAATGAGGCAGCAAATAGGGCGTTCAGTTTTAGGTGGGAGATTAGTGGAGGGTGGGGATTGAGCGATCATAATTTGATTAAAATTATGTTTACCCCTAATTCCCCTCCCTCGACGTATGTAAGTCCATTGCGGCGATGGCGTACCTCTGGTATCGACTTGAACCAATATGGACAGTGTGTTAGGGAAGCGGTATTGGATATACCTCTTAGTGAGTTTGAAAATCTGGGGGTGGACGAGCAAATTGTTCGGTTGTATGAATTGGTCTGGGGAGTGAACGATAGGTTGTTGAAGAAGTATAAAGATTTTAGGGTTCGAAAAATTAAGTGGTGGACGCAGGAATTAACCCTGAAGAGGAGGGCTGTCCGACGATTGAGGCGGAAGTTTCAACGAGCTCGACGGTCCAATTCGGATAGGTTATCTCAGATTAGGTATGAGTTTAGTTCCGCGATGCATGAGTACTAGGCCATGCTTATGAAAATCAAGGAAGAGGAGTAGAGGGCATTCGTGCATGATAACAGGGATGACCCCTGGGGTCAGGTCTTAAAGATTTGTAGGGGTCGTAGGAGGGAGGACATCACTTCTCTTCGTGTTGATGACACTGTGTTATCAACATGGAGTGAGTGTGCAGGGGTTCTGTTAGGAGCATTCTTTCCTAGGGCTGAGGAGCTGGCACCTCTTGCACAAGAGGTACCGGTTCCTCCACTTGATGATGGGGAGTTGGGATATGCCTTTAGCCTGGTTAGGTCTAAACGGTCCCCAGGTCTTGATGGTTTGAACGGAGAGTTGTGCAAAAGTTTGTGGAAGTTTCCGGAATACTTGGAGGTCATTTACGATAAGTGCATTTGTGAGGGATATTTTCCACGTGAGTGGAAAAGTGCTAGGGTTGTTCCTCTCCTGAAGTCACCTGATAAGATTAGGAGTGATCCACGATCTTATCGGGGCATCAGTCTTCTTCCAGTGCTTGGTAAAGTACTGGAGAGAGTTATGGTGGAAAGGCTTCAGGAGCTAACGCGGGATTTGAGGTCGGATAGGCAATATGGTTTTAGGAAGGGACGTAGCGTAGAGGACGCCTGGATGTATGTTCAGCGTGCTGTCCGGGAGAATGCCAACAAATATGTCCTTGGCATATTTGTCGATTTCAAGACGGCATTTGATCACCTAATCTGGGATCGCGTGATACAACGGTTAGAGGAACTGGGCTGTCCGGAAATTAGTCTCTGGCAGAGCTACTTTTCGGACAGAAAAGCCTCTATCGTTGGAATGAATGGTAGCGTGGATATTGGGGTAGAACGGGGCTGCCCACAGGGATCCATCTGTGGTCCATATATTTGGAACCTAATGATGGACTCTCTGCTTGGCCAGCTTGAAATACTTTGTGGTTGTTGTGCATATGCAGACGACCTCCTTCTCTTAGTTGAAGGTAGTTTACGGCTGGAGTTAGAGCGAAAGGGTGAACGATTTTTATAAATTGTTCACAATTGGGGTACAGGTGTGGGGGTTGAAATATCGGTTGACAAAACGGTGACAATGCTTTTGAAAGGCATACTGGCATCGGCTCGTCCACCGATTGTCCGAATGAATGGGGTCAATATCAGGTATGTGACGCAAGTCAAATATCTGGGATTGACCATCGGCGAAAGGATGTGTTTCACTCCTCACTTGGTTAGCGTGGAGGAGCGTCTGTTAGGAATTGTCTGCAATGTCAAACGTGTGTTAAGGAGTGATTGGGGTCTCGGACGTCGTGCGGTTCGTACCATATATCGCGGCTTATTTGTGGCCTGTGCCACAGGTGTTGTTAGGTGCGCCTCCTCTTGACCTGATTGTTATACAGCGTGCAGTTGCATTTAGGTTAAGAAGAGGCATAAGTGTCTCATTGCTGTCGAATTGGATTTCCGATGAGGATGTTGCGAGGGAGGGCTATCTAAGGAGCAAAAGGCTTCTATGATAGTGTTAGGAGTAAGTGGCAAGACCGTTGGGACAATAGCCCTAACGGTCGGGTGACTTACGAGTACATTCGGGATGTTAGGTTTGTAGAGGAAAACCCAGACTTCAGATTCTGTATGAGTCTGGGTTTCTTGATTACTGGGCATGGACCTTTGAATGCATTTTTGCATCAGAGGAACATTTCCGAAAGTCCGGAGTGTATATGTGGGGCACTCTCTGAGGACTGGATGCATGTCATAACGGAATGCCCGATGTACTCGGACATTAGGGACCTTGGGGGTATGGGGATTAGCTGGACTGATGGACAGCTAGATCTTAGTGGTGTGATCTCGGATAGTCGGAATGCCGAACATTTAGGGTCGTTTGATAGGTTTGCACGTGTTTTGTTCAGTCGGCGTAGGCAATTAGTTGTAAATCGGGTAGGGGAGGTATAATTTTTTTATACCATTAACTTAAATGGTCACCAGTCCGGAGCAGTATGGTAGCTCAACTGGTAGTAGTTTCAACTACGAGGTCTGACCGGAGACTTAATTCTGGTTCCACGGGGAGTAGGAGCCCTTGGAGTTCGCTCCAACCTACTCATGCGGACTTGCCCCTCGGGAAGTATCGTGGTGGTTGTGGTTTAATACCCGAATGCGGGAAGAGTGTTTTGATCACTCAATGTGGAGTTGCACTGCAACCGGGTGCAGGACCCAAAGTACGGCAGAGGTTTTAGATAGGCCTCGAACCCCACCAAGGTGGTTAGTGTGTCCATTCCACACTGCCAATTGGTACCGAATAATGCGTAGCATTTTTCGGGGCGCTGATCATCGCATTTTATTGATCCGCTGTGCTTCGGGGCTCCGTGAGATAAGGCCGTCATCGGCAGGTACCCACGTTAATCCCACCGGACGTTGTCCCTCTAATTAAAGAGGCGAAACCACATATAAAGAGCCGAAACCACGTATATTTGCATATAAAAAAACTAAGTTTGGTTAAACGTCCCTCGGAGCACAGCAGGGGCGGCTGCTGCTGCTCCCTCGGCGCCTGCCCCTCCGGCAGCCGTGCTGGAGGCAATTGCGCCGACGATGCCGAGACCAGTAGAAACCTGGTCGGTTGTGGTAAGGAGCAAGGCTCCTGTGACTTCCTCTAAGGAAGTAATCAAGAAGGTAGTTAAGGAGGTTGGACCTTCTCTTGCAGTACGCGTTCACGAAGTGAAGGCTATTAAGGGTGGTGGGGTCGTCCTTCGTACCCCCTCGGTCTTGGAGAGGGAGAAAGTGGCGAGTAACGCCAAATTCGGTGAGGTAGGGTTGGACGTTAGCGTCAATAAAAAGTTGGGGCCCAGGGTCGTGGTACAGGGAGTACACACGGAGATATCCCATGAAGAATTCATGGAGGAGCTGTTTCGGCTGAACCTTCGGGAGTTCAGCCCCGAGTCCAAAAAGACGGACGTGAGGATGGTCAGTCGTCCCTGGAAGGTGGCGACTGATGGCAGGACAAATGTTGTCCCAGAGGGTACGGACAAACTAATGTCCACCCTCCTGGAGGCGGGTAGGTGCTACGTCAAGTGGTTCTCCTTCCGTGTTCGAGCGGGTAGTCCCGTGACCGGCTGCTTCCGGTGCATGGGTTTTGATCACCGAGTGGCAGAATGCAGGGCCAAGTCCGATGTCTGTCGGAGGTGTGGTCAGGAGGGCCACAGGGCTGCCAGTTGCGTCAATGCCCCCCATTGTCGCAACTGTGCGTTTAAAGGAAGGCCAGCGGGACATCTCATGATGTCGGCTGCCTGTTCGATTTACTGTGGGGTTGTCGGACGTGCTCTTGCCAGACATTAATGGGGGGGAATTTAAAACTAAATTGTCAGAGTTCCTATGCCGTCATGTGTAATTTAGGGCGTTGTATTTTAGATAGTGGGTGCAGCATCGCCTTACTCCAGGAGCCATACGCCACCAATTTTGGAATGGTAAGTGGTCTTCCTGGGGGTTTCAGAGTCTTCGCGGACCTTAGGTGTAATGCTTTAATAGTTGTGACTGACCCAAGCTACGATTGCATAGTTTTGGATTCGTCACAAGAGGGTGTATGTGTTTCTGTAAAGAGGGAGTTCGGTAGGCTGATTGTTGCTAGTATGTATTGTAAGTTTATGGAACCCTTAGAGCCCTATCTGCGATACATGGATAAGCTACTACTACTTGCGAGTGGTAGCCCATTTATCCTAGGGATGGATGCGAATGCCATATCCTCGATGTGGTGTAGCAAGTTTCCCCGATGGGCTCGTAGATATTCGAGCTACACTCGGGGACAGGCATTAGGCGAATGGGTGGCTGCTAACAGTCTCCACATCTTAAATGAGCCAAGCCAGTGGTTCACATTTGATGGGCCTAGAGGGGGGAGCGACATTGACGTGTCCTTAATCAATGAGGCAGCAAATAGGGCGTTCAGTTTTAGGTGGGAGATTAGTGGAGGGTGGGGATTGAGCGATCATAATTTGATTAAAATTATGTTTACCCCTAATTCCCCTCCCTCGACGTATGTAAGTCCATTGCGGCGATGGCGTACCTCTGGTATCGACTTGAACCAATATGGACAGTGTGTTAGGGAAGCGGTATTGGATATACCGCTCAGTGAGTTTGAAAATCTGGGGGTGGACGAGCAAATTGCTCGGTTGTATGAATTGGTCTGGGGAGTGAACGATAGGTTGTTGAAGAAGTATAAAGATTTTAGGGTTCGAAAAATTAAGTGGTGGACGCAGGAATTAACCCTGAAGAGGAGGGCTGTCCGACGATTGAGGCGGAAGTTTCAACGAGCTCGACGGTCCAATTCGGATAGGTTATCTCAGATTAGGTATGAGTTTAGTTCCGCGATGCATGAGTACTAGGCCATGCTTATGAAAATCAAGGAAGAGGAGTGGAGGGCATTCGTGCATGATAACAGGGATGACCCCTGGGGTCAGGTCTTAAAGATTTGTAGGGGTCGTAGGAGGGAGGACATCACTTCTCTTCGTGTTGATGACACTGTGTTATCAACATGGAGTGAGTGTGCAGGGGTTCTGTTAGGAGCATTCTTTCCTAGGGCTGAGAGCTGGCACCTCTTGCACAAGAGGTACCGGTTCCTCCACTTGATGATGGGGAGTTGGGATATGCCTTTAGCCTGGTTAGGTCTAAACGGTCCCCAGGTCTTGATGGTTTGAACGGAGAGTTGTGCAAAAGCTTGTGGAAGTTTCCGGAATACTTGGAGGTCATTTACGATAAGTGCATTTGTGAGGGATATTTTCCACGTGAGTGGAAAAGTGCTAGGGTTGTTCCTCTCCTGAAGTCACCTGATAAGATTAGGAGTGATCCACGATCTTATCGGGGCATCAGTCTTCTTCCAGTGCTTGGTAAAGTACTGGAGAGAGTTATGGTGGAAAGGCTTCAGGAGCTAACGCGGGATTTGAGGTCGGATAGGCAATATGGTTTTAGGAAGGGACGTAGCGTAGAGGACGCCTGGATGTATGTTCAGCGTGCTGTCCGGGAGAATGCCAACAAATATGTCCTTGGCATATTTGTCGATTTCAAGAGGGCATTTGATCACCTAATCTGGGATCGCGTGATACAACGGTTAGAGGAACTGGGCTGTCCGGAAATTAGTCTCTGGCAGAGCTACTTTTCGGACAGAAAAGCCTCTATCGTTGGAATGAATGGTAGCGTGGATATTGGGGTAGAACGGGGCTGCCCACAGGGATCCATCTGTGGTCCATATATTTGGAACCTAATGATGGACTCTCTGCTTGGCCAGCTTGAAATACTTTGTGGTTGTTGTGCATATGCAGACGACCTCCTTCTCTTAGTTGAAGGTAGTTCACGGCTGGAGTTAGAGCGAAAGGGTGAACGATTTTTAGAAATTGTTCACAATTGGGGTACAGGTGTGGGGGTTGAAATATCGGTTGACAAAACGGTGACAATGCTTTTGAAAGGCATACTGTCATCGGCTCGTCCACCGATTGTCCGAATGAATGGGGTCAATATCAGGTATGTGACGCAAGTCAAATATCTGGGATTGACCATCGGCGAAAGGATGTGTTTCACTCCTCACTTGGTTAGCGTGGAGGAGCGTCTGTTAGGAATTGTCTGCAAGGTCAAACGTGTGTTAAGGAGTGATTGGGGTCTCGGACGTCGTGTGGTTCGTACCATATATCGCGGCTTATTTGTGGCCTGTGCCACAGGTGTTGTTAGGTGCGCCTCCTCTTGACCTGATTGTTATACAGCGTGCAGTTGCATTTAGGTTAAGAAGAGGCATAAGTGTCTCATTGCTGTCGAATTGGATTTCCGTTGAGGATGTTGCGAGGGAGGGCTATCTAAGGAGCAAAAGGCTTCTATGATAGTGTTAGGAGTAAGTGGCAAGACCGTTGGGACAATAGCCCTAACGGTCGGGTGACTTACGAGTACATTCGGGATGTTAGGTTTGTAGAGGAAACCCCAGACTTCAGATTCTGTATGAGTCTGGGTTTCTTGCTTACTGGGCATGGACCTTTGAATGCATTTTTGCATCAGAGGAACATTTCCGAAAGTCCGGAGTGTATATGTGTGTAACGGAATGCCCGATGTACTCGGACATTAGGGACCTTGGGGGTATGGGGATTAGCTGGACTGATGGACAGCTAGATCTTAGTGGTGTGATCTCGGATAGTCGGAATGCCGAACATTTAGGGTCGTTTGATAGGTTTGCACGTGTTTTGTTCAGTCGGCGTAGGCAATTAGTTGTAAATCGGGTAGGGGAGGTATAATTTTTTTATACCATTAATGGTCACCAGTCCGGAGCAGTATGGTAGCTCAACTGGTAGTAGTTTCAACTACGAGGTCTGACCGGAGACTTAATTCTGGTTCCACGGGGAGTAGGAGCCCTTGGAGTTCGCTCCAACCTACTCATGCGGACTTGCCCCTCGGGAAGTATCGTGGTGGTTGTGGTTTAATACCCGAATGCGGGAAGAGTGTTTTGATCACTCAATGTGGAGTTGCACTGCAACCGGGTGCTGGACCCAAAGTACGGCAGAGGTTTTAGATAGGCCTCGAACCCCACCAAGGTGGTTAGTGTGTCCATTCCACACTGCCAATTGGTACCGAATAATGCGTAGCATTTTTCGAGGCGCTGATCATCGCATTTTATTGATCCGCTGTGCTTCGGGGCTCCGTGAGATAAGGCCGTCATCGGCAGGTACCCACGTTAATCCCACCGGACGTTGTCCCTCTAATTAAAGAGGCGAAACCACATATAAAGAGCCGAAACCACGTATATTTGCATATAAAAAAAACTAAGTTTGCTTAAACGGCGGACATAAAAATGATTCTATTTACGTAGCCAAATGCATCGTCATCTTATTAGTGACGCGCAAGAAGGAATTTAGGAGATTGCTACTGTCCCTATCTGCGAGTTGTTTGTAGAACCTCGAAGTGAACGGACGTGTTTGCGCATCATTGCGAGTTTTTAAAAGCGATTTTTAAAGTGTTTTTCAGTGTTTCTGAAGCGAAAGAATTTTTCGGTTTTTCCGATTTTTTCGGTAGCCTGTTGTGAAAATAGACACAGTGAGCAGGTACGTGAGGGATTATACACATCGTGTGTATTCCCAAAAGTGTGTGAAGATAGCGGCTTAGGCCATTAACTTGTGTGTGCTAGTGAACAAAGTGTGGGATTTCCCAGCAGTAGTTAGCGGCATCTGTGTGCAGTGCAGGTAGTGATAGTGTAAATTAGTGGTGTGTGTAATTGTGCGTGAGTGTTAAGCAGCGGAAATGCCTCCACCACGGAGGAGAGGGGCAAAAGCCCCAGCGGAGAGTGAAGACTCCGGGCCTTCAATGGTCCAGGTGGAGTCATCGACGGACGAGGACGGAGTGGGGAAACCCTTACGTCCCCTACCCAAGAGGAAGGCGCGATTGGGTTCGCCACCACAGGCGAACTCGGGCGAGAGCGGGACGGATGGAGCACTCCAGAAGCTGTTTACGGTTGCAACCAAAGCAGCCGTAGACCAGAAGATGGTGGCGAAGGACGTAGCCAGTGGAAGCAGACAAGGTTGCCCGGACAACAAGGTAGGAGGCAACAAGGGGGGTAAAGGGGGTGTTATTGGGGGTGGGGGCATGTTACGGCGATGAAAGCCGTAACAGCCCAGTTGAGCGAGATTGTGTTCGGGGCGAAAATCCTCGAAGTCTCAACAATTAAGGAGCTCGTAGGGATCGCCTCTAAATATGAGGTGCTACTTATGAGTGTCCTTACGGAAAATGCTCACCTTCGTGGGCAAATTGAGGGTCTGAAGGGGGGTTGTGGGACATCTTCCGTCCCTCGGAGCACAGCAGGGGCGGCTGCTGCTGCTCTCTCGGCGCCTGCCTCTCCGGCACCTGTGCTGGAGGCAATTACGCCGTCGATGCGGAAACCAGTGGAAACCTGGTCAGTTGTGGTGAGGAGCAAGGCTCCTGTGACTTCCTCAAAGGAAGTCATAAACAAAGTTGTTAAGGAGGTGGGTCCTTCACTGGGTGTTCGCGTCCATGACGTGAAATCAATCAAGGGGGTTGGCGTAGTGATCCGCACTCCCTCTGTTGCTGAGAGGGAGAAAGTGGCAAGCAACGCCAAATTCGGTGAGGTAGGGTTGGACGTTAGGGTTGGACGTCAATAAAATGTTGGGGCCCAGGGTCGTTGTACAGGGTGTACATACGGAGATATCCCATGAAGAATTCATGGAGGAGCTGTTTCGGCTGAACCTTCGGGAGTTCAGCCCCGAGTCCAAAAAGGCGGACGTGAGGATGGTCAGTCGTCCCTGGAAGGTGGCGACTGATGGCAGGACAAATGTTGTCCTAGAGGGTACGGACAAACTAATGTCCACCCTCCTGGAGGCGGGTAGGTGCTACGTCAAGTGGTTCTCCTTCCGTGTTCGAGCGGGTAGTCCCGTGACCGGCTGCTTCCGGTGCATGGGTTTTGATCACCGAGTGGCAGAATGCAGGGCCAAGTCCGATGTCTGTCGGAGGTGTGGTCAGGAGGGCCACAGGGCTGCCAGTTGCGTCAATGCCCCCCATTGTCGCAACTGTGCGTTTAAAGGAAGGCCAGCTGGACATCTCATGATGTCGGCTGCCTGTCCGATTTACTGTGGGGTTGTCGGACGTGCTCTTGCCAGACATTAATGGGGGGGATTTTACAATTAAATTGTCAGAGGTCCTATGCCGTCATGTGTAATTTAGGGCGTTGTATTTTAGATAGTGGGTGCAGCATCGCCTTACTCCAGGAGCCATACGCCACCAATTTTGGAATGGTAAGTGGTCTTCCTGGGGGTTTCAGAGTCTTCGCGGACCTTAGGTGTAATGCTTTAGTAGTTGTGACTGACCCAAGCTACGATTGCATAGTTTTGGATTCGTCACAAGAGGGTGTATGTGTTTCTGTAGAGGGGGAGTTCGGTAGGCTGATGTTGCTAGTATGTATTGTAAGTTTAGGGAACCCTTAGAGCCCTATCTGCGATACATGGATAAGCTACTACTACTTGCGAGTGGTAGCCCATTTATCCTAGGGGTGGATGCGAATGCCATATCCTCGATGTGGTGTAGCAAGTTTCCCCGATGGGCTCGTAGATATTCGAGCTACACTCGGGGACAGGCATTAGGCGAATGGGTGGCTGCTAACAGTCTCCACATCTTAAATGAGCCAAGCCAGTGGTTCACATTTGATGGGCCTAGAGGGGGGAGCGACATTGACGTGTCCTTAATCAATGAGGCAGCAAATAGGGCGTTCAGTTTTAGGTGGGAGATTAGTGGAGGGTGGGGATTGAGTGATCATAATTTGATTAAAATTATGTTTACCCCTAATTCCCCTCCCTCGACGTATGTAAGTCCATTGCGGCTATGGCGTACCTCTGGTATCGACTTGAACCAATATGGACAGTGTGTTAGGGAAGCGGTATTGGATATACCGCTTAGTGAGTTTGAAAATCTGGGGGTGGACGAGCAAATTGCTCGGTTGTACGAATTGGTCTGGGGAGTGAATGATAGGTTGTTGAAGAAATATAAGGATTTTAGGGTTAGGAAAATAAAGTGGTGGACGCAGGAATTAACCCTGAAGAGGAGGGCTGTCCGGCGATTGAGACGGATGTTTCAACGCGCTCGACGGTCCAATTCCGATAGCTTATCTCAGATTAGGTATGAGTTTAGTTGCGCGATGCATGAGTATAAGGCCATGCTTATAAAAATCAAGGAAGAGGAGTGGAGGGAATTCGTGAATGATAATAGGGATGACCCCTGGGGTCAGGTCTTAAAGATTTGTAGGGGTCGTAAGAGGGAGGACATCACTTCTCTTCGTGTTGATGACACTGTGTTATCAACATGGAGTGAGTGTGCAGGGGTTCTGTTAGGAGCATTCTTTCCTAGGGCTGAGGAGCTGGCACCTCTTGCACAAGAGGTACCGGTTCCTCCACTTGATGATGGGGAGTTGGGATATGCCTTTAGCCTGGTTAGGTCTAAACGGTCCCCTGGTCTTGATGGTTTCTTCCAGTGCTTGGTAAAGTACTGGAGAGAGTTATGGTGGAAAGGCTTCAGGAGCTAACGCAGGATTTGAGGTCGGATAGGCAATATGGTTTTAGGAAGGGACGTAGCGTAGAGGACGCCTGGATGTATGTTCAGCGTGCTGTCCGGGAGAATGCCAACAAATATGTCCTTGGCATATTTGTCGATTTCAAGGGGGCATTTGATTACCTAATCTGGGATCGCGTGATACAACGGTTAGAGGAACTGGGCTGTTTGGAAATTAGTCTCTGGCAGAGCTATTTTTCGGACAGAAAAGCCTCTATCGTTGGAATGAATGGTAGCGTGGATATTGTTGTAGAACGGGGCTGCCCACAGGGATCCATCTGTGGTCCATATATTTGGAACCTAATGATGGACTCTCTGCTTGGCCAGCTTGAAATACTTTGTGGTTGTTGTGCATATGCAGACGACCTCCTTCTCTTAGTTGAAGGTAGTTCACGGCTGGAGTTAGAGCGAAAGGGTGAACGATTTTTAGAAATTGTTCACAATTGGGGTACAGGTGTGGGGGTTGAAATATCGGTTGACAAAACGGTGACAATGCTTTTGAAAGGCATACTGGCATCGGCTCGTCCACCGATTGTCCGAATGATGGTATGTGACGCAAGTCAAATATCTGGGATTGACCATCGGTGAAAGGATGTGTTTCACTCCTCACTTGGTTAGCGTGGAGGAGCGTCTGTTAGGAATTGTCTGCAAGGTCAAACGTGTGTTAAGGAGTGATTGGGGTCTCGGACGTCGTGCGGTTCGTACCATATATCGCGGCTTATTTGTGGCCTGTGCCACATATGGAGCCGCTATATGGTGGGAATTAGCCTCTAAGGCCCGGGGTCGCCAAAAACTTCTCTCCATACAACGTTGTTTGATGGTTGCCTGTTTGCCTGTATGTCGCACCATTTCTACAGATGCGTTACAGGTGTTGTTAAGTGCGCCTCCTCTTGACCTGATTGTTATACAGCGTGCTGTTGCGTTTAGGCTAAGAAGAGGCTTAAGTGTCTCATTGCTGTCGAATTGGATTTCCGATGAGGATGTTGCGAGGGAGGGCTATCTAAGGAGCAAAAGGCTTCTATATGATAGTGTTAGGAGTAAGTGGCAAGACCGTTGGGACAATAGCCCTAACGGTCGGGTGACTTACGAGTACATTCGGGATGTTAGGTTTGTAGAGGAAAACCCAGACTTCAGATTCTGTATGAGTCTGGGTTTCTTGCTTACTGGGCATGGACCTTTGAATGCATTTTTGCATCAGAGGAACATTTCCGAAAGTCCGGAGTGTATATGTGGGGCACTCTCTGAGGACTGGATGCATGTCATAACGGAATGCCCGATGTACTCGGACATTAGGGACCTTGGGGGTTTGGGGATTAGCTGGACTGATGGACAGCTAGATGTTAGTGGTGTGATCTCGGATAGTCGGAATGCCGAACATTTAGGGTCGTTTGATAGGTTTGCACGTGTTTTGTTCAGTCGGCGTAGGCAATTAGTTGTAAATCGGGTAGGGGAGGTATAATTTTTTATACCATTAACTTAAATGATCACCAGTCCGGAGCAGTATGGTAGCTCAACTGGTAGTAGTTGCAACTACGAGGTCTGACCGGAGACTTAATTCTGGTACCACGGGGAGTAGGAGCCCTTGGAGTTCGCTCCAACCTACTCATGCGGACTGGCCCCTCGGGGAGTATCGTGGTGGTTGTGGTTTAATACCCGAATGCGGGAAGAGTGTTTTGATCACTCAATGTGGAGTTGCACTGCAACCGGGTGCCGGACCCAAAGTACGGCAGAGGTTTTAGATAGGCCTCGAACCTCACCAAGGTGGTTAGTGTGTCCATTCTACACTGCCAATTGGTACCGAATAATGCGTAGCATTATTCGGGGCGCTGATCATCGCATTTAATTGATCCGCTGTGCTTCGGAGCACCGTGAGATAAGGCCGTCATCGGCAGGTACTCACGCAAAAACACACCGGACGTTGTCCCTATCTGCGAAGAGCCGAAACCACATGGTGATATATTTGCATATAAGTACTAATTAATTTTCAAATAAATACTAATTGTATGAATTCAAACAAGTAAATAATTTTCATAGAAATTCTAAATAATTTTCATATAGATACTAAGTTTATGAATTCATACCAGTAAAAAATGTTCATATAAATACTAAATAATTTTCATATAGATACTAAGTTTATGAATTCATACAAGTTAAAAATTTTCATATAAATACTAAATAATTTTCATATAGATACTAAGTTTATGAATTCATACAAGTAAAAAATTTTCATATAAATACTAAATAATTTTCATATAGATACTAAGTTTATGAATTCATACAAGTAAAAAATTTTCATATAAATACTAAATAATTTTCATATAGATACTAAGTTTATGAATTCATACAAGTAAAAAATTTTCATATAAATACTAAATAATTTGCATATAGATACTAAGTTTATGAATTCATACAAGTTAAAAAATTTCATATAAATAATTTTCATAGAGATACTAAATTTATGAATTCATACAAGTAAAAAATTTTCATATAAATACTAAATAATTTTCATATAGATACTAAGTTTATGAATTCATACAAGTAAAAAATTTTCATATAAATACTAAATAATCTTCATATAGATACTAAATAATTTTCATATAGGTACTAAATGTATGAATTCATACAAGTAAATAATTTTCATGTAAATACTAAATAATTTTCATATAGATACTAAGTTTATGAATTCATACAAGTAAAAAATTTTCATATAAATACTAAATAATTTTCATATAGATACTAAGTTTATGAATTCATACAAGTTAAAAATTTTCATATAAATACTAAATAATTTTCATATAGATACTAAGTTTATGAATTCATACAAGTTAAAAATTTTCATATAAATACTAAATAATTTTCAAATAAATACTAAATAATTTTCATATAGGTACTAAGTTTATGAATTCATACAAGTAAAAAATTTTCATAGAAATACTAAATAATTTTCATATAGATACTAAGTATATGAATTCATACAAGTAAACAATTTTCATATAAATGCTAAATAATTTTCATATAGATACTAAGTTTATGAATTCATACAAGTAAATAATTTTCATATAAGTACTAATTAATTTTCATATAAATACTAATTGTATGAATTCATACAAGTAATTAATTTTCATATAAATACTAATTTATTTTCATATAGATACTAATTTTCATATAAGTACTAAGTGTATGAATTCATACAACCAAATAATTTTCATATAAGTACAAAAAATTAAAAAAAAAATAAATGTTAAGCTATTTTTGATTTTGTAATATTTCTTATAAGCATAATGCTCGTAGAAAATGATATAAATTACTTGTGTATATATGAATTTAAAACTTTTATATGGTTAAATAGATTTTTTTTCATACGATTTCGGGTTGGTGAGGTGTACGTGGCAGAAAACATATATGTTGTATGAAACTTTGACATTAGTACTTGTATGAAAATTTTAATACTTGTATGAAATTGCATACTTAGTACTTATATGAAAATTATTTTCATATAAATATAAAAGTATTTAAGTGTAATATATAAATGAGAGCAAAAAAATGTATTCCTGGTTTGATACAGTTGGTTTAAATAGAAATAATTTTGTTAATAATGAAATGTTATTAATTGAGATTATTCTTCTATACCTAACATAATGTAGTCGTTTTTTTTTTTAATTTAACTTTTTTTGGGGTTTGTTCTTCTATTCACATAAAATATATCTGGGTAAAGAATAAAATTCAATAAAGTTAAATATTTATATTATTACGCTCGAATACTTTCATATCATATATGAAATAAAATGAAAAATAATTGAATTGAAATTATTAATTTCAAATCAAAAGAAAAACGTATATACTCTTAAAAAAAAATATATACACTATATGCATTGAAATAAAGTAAAATGTATAAAAAATTATATTATTTGAAAGTTTAACAAATACAAGAAGAAACATCGTCCTTACATTAATAATTATATTATATATGTATAGAGAACGAAAATTCTTTCTCACGATAAGATACAATATCTCAAAGTCCGAATAAGACCGCAATAAATAATACAATAATATGAAATTTAAATGAAATGAAGTAAATTTTTTAATCGATCATAGTAGAAGAACTTTAGAGGTAGGTTAGAGGAACTGGGCTGTTTGGAAATTAGTCTCTGGCAGAGCTATTTTTCGGACAGAAAAGCCTCTATCGTTGGAATGAATGGTAGCGTGGATATTGGGGTAGAACGGGGCTGCCCACAGGGATCCATCTGTGGTCCATATATTTGGAACCTAATGATGGACTCTCTGCTTGGCCAGCTTGAAATACTTTGTGGTTGTTGTGCATATGCAGACGATCTCCTTCTCTTAGTTGAAGGTAGTTCACGGCTGGAGTTAGAGCGAAAGGGTGAACGATTTTTAGAAATTGTTCACAATTGGGGTACAGGTGTGGGGGTTGAAATATCGGTTGACAAAACGGTGACAATGCTTTTGAAAGGCATACTGGCATCGGCTCGTCCACCGATTGTCCGAATGATGGTATGTGACGCAAGTCAAATATCTGGGATTGACCATCGGTGAAAGGATGTGTTTCACTCCTCACTTGGTTAGCGTGGAGGAGCGTCTGTTAAGAATTGTCTGCAAGGTCAAACGTGTGTTAAGGAGTGATTGGGGTCTCGGACGTCGTGCGGTTCGTACCATATATCGCGGCTTATTTGTGGCCTGTGCCACATATGGAGCCGCTATATGGTGGAAATTAGCATCTAAGGCCCGGGGTCGCCAAAAACTTCTCTCCATACAACGTTGTTTGATGGTTGCCTGTTTGCCTGTATGTCGCACCATTTCTACAGATGCGTTACAGGTGTTGTTAGGTGCGCCTCCTCTTGACCTGATTGTTATACAGCGTGCTGTTGCGTTTAGGTTAAGAAGAGGCTTAAGTGTCTCATTGCTGTCGAATTGGATTTCCGATGAGGATGTTGCGAGGGAGGGCTATCTAAGGAGCAAAAGGCTTCTATATGATAGTGTTAGGAGTAAGTGGCAAGACCGTTGGGACAATAGCCCTAACGGTCGGGTGACTTACGAGTACATTCGGGATGTTAGGTTTTTTAGAGGAAAACCCAGACTTCAGATTCTGTATGAGTCTGGGTTTCTTGCTTACTGGGCATGGACCTTTGAATGCATTTTTGCATCAGAGGAACATTTCCGAAAGTCCGGAGTGTATATGTGGGGCACTCTCTGAGGACTGGATGCATGTCATAACGGAATGCCCGATGTACTCGGACATTAGGGACCTTGGGGGTATGGGGATTAGCTGGACTGATGGACAGCTAGATGTTAGTGGTGTGATCTCGGATAGTCGGAATGCCGAACATTTAGGGTCGTTTGATAGGTTTGCACGTGTTTTGTTCAGTCGTCGTAGGCAATTAGTTGTAAATCGGGTAGGGGAGGTATAATTTTTTAGGGTCGGCTTTAGTATACCGTCCCACGATTTCGGGGTTAACTCGTTATTTCTCCCTGTATATTGAATTTTCCACATATATTTTGCACTTTAAATATATTTACACTTCACACATTTGTTTATAAATATTTATTTTTAACTAATTATATTAAAATATGCTGTAAATAAGCATTTTACTTTTTGCACAATTTTGTTTATTTTTACAATAAAAAAGGGTTGCATTCTGACACAAAATAGGTGTTACCATATCACATATTTTGTAAACGAATTATAAGAATCACAATAATGAAAAAGAAAGATTATACCCCAAATACAATAAACATAATGCATGTAATGTGTAATGTAAATTATTTTATTATTTCCCATATTTTGATAATATCCGGTGTTGGTTCGACCAGGGTTATTTTTTTGAAGCGCGGTCGAAGGCCGCCTCTGCAGAAAGTAGTTCTACGCGGAAGAACTTGTTATTCCACCTCTTTGATAACTCCCGGTGTTGGCTTGACCAGGGTTATTTTTTTGAAGTGCGGCCGAAGGCCGCCTCTGCAGAAAGTAGTTCTACGCGGAAGAACTTGTTACTCCACCTCTTTGATAACTCCCGGTATTGGCTCGACCAGGGTTATTTTTTTGAAGTGCGGCCGAAGGCCGCCTCTGCAGAAAGTAGTTCTACGCGGAAGAACTTGTTATTCCACCTCTTTGATAACTCCCGGTGTTGGCTCGACCAGGGTTATTTTTTTGAAGCGCGGCCGAAGGCCGCCTCTGCAGAAAGTAGTTCTACGCGGAAGAACTTGTTATTCCACCTCTTTGATAACTCCCGGTATTGGCTCCACCAGGGTTATTTTTTTTGAAGTGCGGCCGAAGGCCGCCTCTGCAGAAAGTAGTTCTACGCGGAAGAACTTGTTATTCCACCTCTTTGATAACTCCCGGTGTTGGCTCGACCAGGGTTATTTTTTTGAAGCGCGGCCGAAGGCCGCCTCTGCAGAAAGTAGTTCTACGCGGAAGAACTTGTTATTCCACCTCTTTGATAACTCCCGGTGTTGGCTCGACCAGGGTTATTTTTTTGAAGCGCGGCCGAAGGCCGCCTCTGCAGAAAGTAGTTCTACGCGGAAGAACTTGTTATTCCACCTCTTTGATAACTCCCGGTATTGGCTCGACCAGGGTTATGTTTTTGAAGTGCGCCCGAAGGCCGCCTCTGCAGAAAGTAGTTCTACGCGGAAGAACTTGTTATTCCACCTCTTTGATAACTCCCGGTGTTGGCTCGACCAGGGTTATTTTTTTGAAGCGCGGCCGAAGGCCGCCTCTGCAGAAAGTAGTTCTACGCGGAAGAACTTGTTATTCCACCTCTTTGATAACTCCCGGTGTTGGCTCGACCAGGGTTATTTTTTTGAAGCGCGGCCGAAGGCCGCCTCTGCAGAAAGTAGTTCTACGCGGAAGAACTTGTTATTCCACCTCTTTGATAACTCCCGGTATTGGCTCGACCAGGGTTATTTTTTTGAAGTGCGCCCGAAGGCCGCCTCTGCAGAAAGTAGTTCTACGCGGAAGAACTTGTTATTCCACCTCTTTGATAACTCCCGGTGTTGGCTCGACCAGGGTTATTTTTTTGAAGTGCGGCCGAAGGCCGCCTCTGCAGAAAGTAGTTCTACGCGGAAGAACTTGTTATTCCACCTCTTTGATAACTCCCGGTGTTGGCTCGACCAGGGTTATTTTTTTGAAGCGCGGCCGAAGGCCGCCTCTGCAGAAAGTAGTTCTACGCGGAAGAACTTGTTATTCCACCTCTTTGATAACTCCCGGTATTGGCTCGACCAGGGTTATTTTTTTGAAGTGCGGCCGAAGGCCGCCTCTGCAGAAAGTAGTTCTACGCGGAAGAACTTGTTATTCCACCTCTTTGATAACTCCCGGTGTTGGCTCGACCAGGGTTATTTTTTTGAAGCACTTATAAATTTTGAAACCTTGGTATTTTTTTGTAGTTAGAATGTTTACTTAATAACTATTTATTGGGTATTTGTTTTCTTCATTTTGGGAATTTTATTCATTTTGATTATTTTTAATCGATGCATGTGGCAACACTTATGTTCTGTCATCTTGCAACCGTTTTGTTATTTTACAAATAAAAAGAATTCTGCATAAAATTAAATGTTTATTTACAGCAAATTTTGATATAATTTGTTAAAAATAAGTATGTTGAAACAAATTAATGAAGTGTAAATATATTTAAAGTGCAGTGAGAAATAACGTGTTGAAAATTGTTAATTTTAAATCTTAAATTGCAAATAACTCAGAAACTATAAGTTTGCGGCGGCAATAATTATATATATTCGTGATCTGGAGATCCCCCTCTATCCGCCCATATCTATTTTAACCCCGAAATCGTGGGACGGTATACTAAAGTTTTCCCATTTTTTATACCATTAACTTAAATGGTCACCAGTCCGGAGCAGTATGGTAGCTCAACTGGTAGTAGTTGCAACTACGAGGTCTGACCGGAGACTTAATTCTGGTACCACGGGGAGTAGGAGCCCTTGGAGTTCGCTCCAACCTACTCATGCGGACTGGCCCCTCGGGGAGTATCGTGGTGGTTGTGGTTTAATACCCGAATGCGGGAAGAGTGTTTTGATCACTCAATGTGGAGTTGCACTGCAACCGGGTGCCGGACCCAAAGTACGGCAGAGGTTTTAGATAGGCCTCGAACCTCACCAAGGTGGTTAGTGTGTCCATTCCACACTGCCAATTGGTACCGAATAATGCGTAGCATTTTTCGGGGCGCTGATCATCGCATTTAATTGATCCGCTGTGCTTCGGAGCACCGTGAGATAATGCCGTCATCGGCAGGTACTCACGCAAAAACACACCGGACGTTGTCCCTATCTGCGAAGAGCCGAAACCACATGGTGATATATTTGCATATAAGTACTAATTAATTTTCATATAAATACTAATTGTATGAATTCAAACAAGTAAATAATTTTCATAGAAATTCTAAATAATTTTCATATAGATACTAAGTTTATGAATTCATACAAGTAAAAAATGTTCATATAAATACTAAATAATTTTCATATAGATACTAAGTTTATGAATTCATACAAGTTAAAAATTTTCATATAAATACTAAATAATTTTCATATAGATACTAAGTTTATGAATTCATACAAGTAAAAAATTTTCATATAAATACTAAATAATTTTCATATAGATACTAAGTTTATGAATTCATACAAGTAAAAAATTTTCATATAAATACTAAATAATTTGCATATAGATACTAAGTTTATGAATTCATACAAGTTAAAAAATTTCATATAAATAATTTTCATATAGATACTAAATTTATGAATTCATACAAGTAAAAAATTTTCATATAAATACTAAATAATTTTCATATAGATACTAAGTTTATGAATTCATACAAGTAAAAAATTTTCATATAAATACTAAATAATTTTCATATAGATACTAAGTTTATGAATTCATACAAGTTAAAAATTTTCATATAAATACTAAATAATCTTCATATAGATACTAAATAATTTTCATATAGGTACTAAGTGTATGAATTCATACAAGTAAATAATTTTCATGTAAATACTAAATAATTTTCATATAGATACTAAGTTTATGAATTCATACAAGTAAAAAATTTTCATATAAATACTAAATAATTTTCATATAGATACTAAGTTTATGAATTCATACAAGTTAAAAATTTTCATATAAATACTAAATAATTTTCATATAGATACTAAGTTTATGAATTCATACAAGTTAAAAATTTTCATATAAATACTAAATAATTTTCAAATAAATACTAAATAATTTTCATATAGGTACTAAGTTTATGAATTCATACAAGTAAAAAATTTTCATAGAAATACTAAATAATTTTCATATAGATACTAAGTATATGAATTCATACAAGTAAACAATTTTCATATAAATGCTAAATAATTTTCATATAGATACTAAGTTTATGAATTCATACAAGTAAATAATTTTCATATAAGTACTAATTAATTTTCATATAAATACTAATTGTATGAATTCATACAAGTAATTAATTTTCATATAAATACTAATTTATTTTCATATAGATACTAATTTTCATATAAGTACTAAGTGTATGAATTCATGTATGTATGTGATTGGCGTTGCAACCGTTTAGCCGGTTATAGCCGAATCGACGATAGTGCGCCACCTGTCTCTCTCCTTTGCAGTTCGGCGCCAGTTGGAGATCCCAAGTGTAACCAGGTCGCTCTCCACCTGGTCCCTCCAACGGAGTGGAGGCCTTCCCCTTCATACGTATGAATTCATACAACCAAATAATTTTCATATAAGTACAAAAAATTAAAAAAAAAAATAAATGTTAAGCTATTTTTGATTTTGTAATATTTCTTATAAGCATAATGCTCGTAGAAAATGATATAAATTACTTGTGTATATATGAATTTAAAACTTTTATATGGTTAAAAAGATTTTTTTTTTCATACGATTTCGGGTTGGTGAGGTGTACGTGGCAGAAAACATATATGTTGTATGAAACTTTGACATTAGTACTTGTATGAAAATTTTAATACTTGTATGAA